>NW_026535245.1:0-111515 GCF_026225885.1 Hylaeus anthracinus
TTTTATTTTTCTTCCTTTTTTCTTCCTTTTTTTTTTTTTTTTTTTTTAATGAGGCGATATTAGTTGGAACAACGAACGAGAGCGAGGGACGGGTTTCGAATCGATTTCATCGCGGCGATTATCGTCGACGTTGTCCGACATCCTGTTCCCCGCTAATTGGCGAAACACCGGACTTAAAAGCGTAGATAGTTAACGAAATTGACAGAGTGGAAACTCGTTTCGACGAAATCCCACTTCGTTATCGCTTTGTACTATTAGTTATAACTCGTTGATAAAACATTTAAGAGCGTACGTTTACGAAACATCTTTTTCTTACATTGTTTCCTGCTTTCCGTTCCTGCTTAAAAGTATTTCAAAGCACAGGTGGTGCTCCCTATGGACTATAATTATGCTCGAGAGTATTTCCGTAGCCGAGCCGGCCATCTTGTCGAAAGGCTGGTGCGTTTGGTCGAAACAATTTTTACCAAGGATAATTTTCCCAACGATCTGCCGATGCGCGGCCAGAATACATACTTGTAAATCACTCTGGTCGCTGCACGGAATACCGTCGAGCTACGGCGATATTTATCTCGCTGAAACCGAGAGAAGCTTATTAGACTCGGATCCATGTACCTCAACAGACGTTCCTTATCTCAGGTGTCGACGCCTCACGCGGAAAAGGTTAACGTCGGGACAAACGTTAACCTCCGATTTACGTTCCTGCTCTTTTCACCGGGCCGCCGATAAATAGCGTCGCTCCGATCGCACGCCTATCGCCGTTGCAATTAGGTTCGACTCGAAAAGTGCACACGCTTGCGAAATTCCAGCCTTCTAACTCCATTTTCAAGAGAACGCGTTCGCAGTAAATTGCCTATCTCGTCGCAAATACGCGCTTAAAATTCCACCAATAAATCGGGCAAAATTGAATTAATGGTATCGAGCATCGTTATTAACGCCCGCGCTTTTTCATATTCGAACTAAACAGATCGAAGTTGAGATACGTTCCTGTTTATATTCATCCGAATGTATAAAATAATTTCCATGATGTTCATCAAGTGTATGATAAATAGCATAAATTAATCGTACGTATTACATCAATTCGTTTGTTTGATTATACGAAGAAGATATACAAACATTGTCTTTACCAATAAATTCATTTTATGTAATACATACATAATCGAAAGAAAATTTCAATTCCAATCGTAACGAATTGCGTCTTCTAATAAACGACGCTCGCCTCGTGACCATCTCGGTATTATTTACAATCGCAAGCTTCTGATATTCCGCTTATTCTTCCACGATTGACGGTGCAATCGGTATCAACGAATGTACGAATGCAATAAAGTGCAGTGGCAGAGATCGAAGCGAAACGATGCTTAATCGCCGGAGGAATGTTTGTACCGCAATCGAAGTCCAGCGGTCTCGCTGGAACGTACCGCGCACGCAAAAAGAATTGTTTACCGAAAATCCATCGGCGCTGTTGCCACCGCGATTGATTGGGAAATACAAAGTACAAAGATATCGAACGTTTCTGCGATAATGCACGGCCCGAAGTTTGTAATGCTATAAAACATAGCGCAGACAGCGGTAGTGGATAACGATTCGCTGAAAGCGTCGTTAATTTCTGCGCACGTTATGCAGGACGATTTACTAGCTCTCCGCTGAACACGGACATCTTGCCGCGGTGATATTTGCAACATTTCGAACCCAATCACGTTGCGAACGGGATCTATGCACGGCTACGAACGCTACGCCAGCCAATTGGCTCGTGTTTCGCGAGGGATAGGATTAAATGGTTGCGACGATTAATTTAGAAGGAAGATAACGAATTTTTAATGTTCCGTTTATTGGGGATTACTGTTGGAGTTTTGTTTATATCCTTGCTGCACGGGGTCTTTAAGACGCAACGTGAAATATTGTACGCTAATGATAAACGAACTGAGCGATGAAATATTTCAGAGAATCTTGTATATTAGGTGTAGGAATTAATTCTGTGTCCCCTCTAAACTCGTCATTGATTTTTAGAAGAAAAGCCGCGCAACTTTGAATCTTCTAAAACTCCAAACAAATAACCGAGGTTCGTCCAAATCAGAGGAAACAACCAACAAGGCAGAATTCAATCGAGACCAGCAGGTGTTTAAAAAAACCTCGAGTTTCTACGTGCAGAGGGGTTCGTGGTATGTAATCTGGCCGTATAAATACCACGGCATCGGTCGTTTTTCCCGAAAAACTTATTCACGGTTCCATCGCGGTCTGACAGCGCCGCGGACCAGGAAGATCGCGCACGCGGCTCGGACGCGGATGGAAGCGGAAAGAAAAAAGAGACCGTTTAAAAATACACGGCCGACTCTAGGTGGGAATGATTCGGTATCTCGGACGACGTCACGGGGGTCTGAAATATGAGAGATACGACGGACCTCGCCCCCGTACCGTCCCATTCCCTCGATGGTGCATTAGCGCTAATCTCCGCTCTTTAGTTCTCTCTTTATCTTTTCTGCTCTCGTCCTCCGTCACCTTCTCCCGTCCTCCCCTCCCACGGTCGCCACCGGCGTCCTCTTCGTCCCTCTTCCACGCGGTCGTCGCGCAACGAACCGGTGCCCGGAGACCGAGAGTGACGGAGGAGGAACAGGGTTATACCTGTTCCCTTCGAGGCCCACCTCGGGACACCTTTATCGGCGCCATCTAATCGCCACGATCCGTTATTTGGTGGTCGCGTTGTATCCACGTGTGTTCGGGGAGCGAAAGAGACGACCCTGGCTCGCCGGAGTTTTGACACTCGGAATCTCATTAGCGATCGTGAAATCCCCCGACCCTGAAGGGGATTACGGCCAGACCTCGGCCAAGGGGACAGGGAAGAGAAAGCAGGGGGCACGGAGGATATTCTCGTGAACGAATTCCTCGGGATTTCACGCTGCCCTCTCGGCTTTCGGGGCCGGCTAATTACATAATACAAGGGCGAATGCTTGTTCCGATGAGGGAGAGAGAAAGAGTAGGTTTAATGAAGTGTTTGAGGGAACTTTATGTGTCGACGGACTTTACGCCCAATTTGTTCCATCGTGGAATGCGTGTACCTCTTGTTGGAAAGCGAACTTCTAACCTGTAAGAACCTGAAAGAATCTTGAAAGCTACCCACGCATCTACAATGTATCTATCAACCCAGTGTCTCGAGTGGATAGTACAACATATCCTCGGGAATGAGGAGTGACAGTCGTATCTTGGCCACTGGAGTAAGATCGAAATCAATTGAATGCTCAAGGCAGAAGCCATTCCCACCACCATTTACTCCCACTTTCTTCGTACCTTGTCTCGTTGTGCAAACCTCCAGGTACACTCTGGTTGCTTAACTAGAAAGGCAGGCTGACAATAAGCGCAAATAGACGTCCCTCTCGCGTAAATCACGGTGGTTGAAGTGACGTAAAGCGGTCAAGTGAATTTGATCTGGCTATAAAAGAGAACGCCACGGATCAGACGCAACGGACAGTCCCTGGACTTCCTATCCTAAGGAGCACTTAACGTCACGCTTCTAATATCGCTAGCACAACGGATTGTTCACTTTTAGGTAGGTACGTTCGTACTTGTAACACGAGTACGTCAAGTCTCCGAAACTGCCAATTTCTTTCTCTCGAGAATCACTTTTTCCTTTTATTGTCGTATACGTATGCTAAGGAGCACATTATTCTACTCGACTCTACCAGGTATCAAAAGAGCAAGGAAAAGAAAAGGACTGTCGTCCTATCGATTTTCCCGTGTATCGCCTAACAGCATTCGATCAAAAACGAGGACACTAAGCGTCGACCGAATTCCAAACTCCGCTCCGACGATACTCGAGAGAGTTACCGCCAACTAGCGCTATCAGAACGAAATCTTCGGCATCTACCGGCGCGAATTATCGTCGAACAGCTAACGGTAACTAGCTGAAAGTAGAGTGTCGATATCACACGTCGTAGGACATCGCAGTTTCATTCAAATGCTCAGATAACGACCCGCCGTAATGGCGGCAAGTTCTGCGTCTCAGACCCCGACCCCTTCCATTCCGCGACGTTCTGCTCCTTCTGGAATCAATGAATCCGAACACGATAATGCGAACTTCTGCCAAGAGCGCCCAAGTCGTCGCCTAATCTGCCGGCAGATACCCTTTCGAACGTGAAAGAGCTGGGATTCCCCTCCGAACCATCGGCAAAGAACGCATCGACCCTCGCGCCTCCGACAGGCTCGCCAATACTGGGGACGGATCGGAGGACGATAAGTGCTTCCTGTTTGCGTCGTTTCAAACCAGGGAATCTTTCGACCGGATTATGACGACAGGGAAGCTCGCGGGGAATGACTGATGACGAGCCATTCGAGCGATGGTTTCGGTGACACTGTCTGAGGCGTAGGGGGATGTTTGAGGGTAATGGAGGGTGTTTGGAGGTAGCCTGATCTAACTCTGCGAACACTTCGGGACAGCGGACGGGTAGGATTAGGTGTTGAAGGTTTACGCTGCAAGAGTTTTTCATTTTATCTGAGCATTTTTTTGGGGGGAGAAGCGTTCCGACTGTTTTGAAGTACTGTTGGGTATCAGGTGGCTGGAAGTGGTGGTTTTTTAACTTGGTACCAACTCAATCGCCAATCAACGTCGCATCTCTGCGACCAGTACCTCGACCACATAATCTCTGTGATTAAACTATAGGATTCTATATTATAATCTACGAGGCTATGCTGATACCAATCAGACCCGCTCTATCCAGCATCTCATCTTTGTACAGTACCTCTACCTACTCTACTCGATTATACTACAGAGCTCTATATGATAACGTATGTTATAGAATTCTAAAGTATAACGAAGGAGATTACACCGTTACCGATCAGGCCCGCTATCCGCGTTCTCGTCTCCGCGCGGTACGCGGGACCCGGTCGGGTAAACCGCGAAAAAGTTCGGGGCGAGAGATATAAGTGAAAGGAGCGACGAGAGGGGTCCGGGAGAAACGGCGTTTGGCTTCGACGTGCGCTAGATACACGATACGTCATTACACCTAGGTCCGCAACACCCCGCGGGAGAGCAACGAGCAAGCGAACGAGGGAAAGGCGAGAGACGGAGCGAGAGGAGGCGAGCGGGGGTGGCCAGAGAACGAGGGAGAGAGGAAGAGTTTGACAGATCTTCATAAAGGCACACACAACTGTGCCGCGGCGATAAGGGAATCGGGAGCAGGCATCTCGTCCACCCCCCGAGCCCCGCGCCACCAACCCCCTTGCGTTCCTCCAACCACGGTGGCGGGAGCCAGCCCCCGCGCGATCCACCCCCTCGACGGGGGCTTCAAAGGGGACTGGAGGGGGATAGAAGCACGGGCACTCAGTCAGTACGCTGCTATCATTTTTCCACACGAGTGGGCGGCGGCGGCGTCGGTGGTTCCTGGGTGGTACTACGCTTCTACTCCTGCCGTGTTCTCTCTTCTCTCTCGCTCTGCTTCATTCTCCCGGCGCCAACCCTATTCCTCCCGAGCGTTGGACGTCTGCGAACGCCACCTTCCCCGACGCTCCTAGACGCGACGCTTTGCGGTCTGATACGTTTGCTCGATGGGTGGGAGGGTTTCGGGGTCCGTCGCTTCCGGGACCCGTTCGAGAAGCCTTCGAAGGGCTGGCCGCCGGAGTTTACGGGGCGATGGCGCGCCACTGATAGGTCGAATCGACTGTCAACGGTATATTAGAGAACCATGTAAGTGTAACGACGTCGAGTAGGGTTTAATGCGTTGTAAATACCTGAATGAAAGAGGTTTATACCTTCTTCTGGGGTCATGGGTTTCTCGAGGGACGTGGTACAGATGTCTCTCGATGGGTTCGGTATGCTCGTTTGGGGTAATTTACCTTGTTTGTTTACGCGGGGGAGATCGGAGTTAGAAGTAACCGATTTCAGTCTCTTCTTTTTTATTGAGTTGTCCCAAAAGTTTCTTTCGTGAGTTGCACTCAATTATCTTGTGTGGCAGTATTTATATAAATAGACAACCTAATTTTTTAGACGTTAATGGTGTAACAGTAATGGAGCTAAATGAATCGTACCCGATTCGATAATGTAACATCAGACATAAAATATTGTGTACGTATTACTTATTAACGAAATGGAAGAAACTTTTGGGACAATCTAATATCTACGAATGTACAAGATTATTTTTGTACGTATGTTGATCGAAGTAGCTCGAGAAATACGCCGTACTCGACGCTATCAACGCTGAATTGAAAAGACCGAGAGTGTACATTTTCCACGAGCACGGATGCACTCAAGAATCCTGAACCTTCCCTCATCCCAATTCAAGCGAGTTCCGACATAAACCAACCCATTTACGCGATGCAACCTGCGTTTCGATTATCCCTGGGCTCGTAAATGAATATCGAATATCGAGGGAATCGCTATAATTTTGCCCCATAACCTCGCGTCTCGGTCGGACGATCGTAAGTAACCCGAGAAGACGGATCATCGGAATCAATTCCGTCGGGTGTCTTCATTTTTCTATTTTTCCATCAGTTATATTTCGCTATTATTTTCATCGCGGGAGCGTCGCTGATAAATCGAACATCGTCGCCAGCTACCCCACCTTCGTCCGGCCCCCCTAACCCAACCCTCTGTTCATCGCTCCGCGTTACTTTCTATGGCGTTACAAATCGCTCGAACTGTCGGCCCGGTGTTCTCTCTGGCGATGATCGAGTGCGCCTGCACCAGAAGGATTCCTGGTCTATGGTGATAAGGGACGGAGCGATTTCTTAAGGCGGATTCCCTTGAAACCCGGTGAAGAACGAACCGATGTCCTGTCCGGGGCTTTTTCGATCCAACGGCCACTTCTCATTTCCACCCAGCCGCCTCAAATGTCGTGGGACGCGTGCTATTTTTAACGAAACTTCGACACCGAGCGTGTATTATCTGTACTATGGTTGGATAGGTAATTCGAAAGAGCGGATTTTCCTTAAACGTTGCGTCTCAAAGCTGAGACCACAGAGGGTTACTTTGATAAATGATGAAATTAGTTTGTCAATATGTAAGGTGAGGTTTATAACCACATGTGGTTTCATCGTGAATCATGAATCATTTTTTGATGAGACGAAGGCCCAGAGATAACATGAGATAATTAGTGATCAAACATGAATAAACATGTGCGGAATACTTCGTACAAAATTACTCGTAAGTCTAAAAAAAATGATCCAAAAGAATACCTGAAATTTACGCTGTAGACTAAACTACCCTTAGCATTCCGTGCCCATCGCGCCTGATATAACGTATTACTTTCTCACGGAAAAAATGCTGAAGGTAGCCAACAAATTGTAACCAAAAAATAAAAAATAAAGGATCGGCTCCTCGAACGAGACTAATTATCTAGAAGCAATTTTTATGGACCACACAGAGTCTTCAGCCGGCGTCCCTGATAAATCACGGCGTCGGCCGCGTCCGGACGTGGATAAGGAGGTTCGAATAAGAAGAAAGAGGCGTCGTTTAGAGTTCGCCGGGCGCGCGTGTCCCGCATCGTGGATTCCAGTCACGTGTCCTATCGGAAATTAGAGCCGCGTCAAGTCGAGTGAGCCGACCGCCCGTCGCCCCTCGCTATCCAGAAGTGACTCTAAAGTTACGGGGTTGCGAACGACCACTTGGTCGGAGACGTCGAAAAGGGTGAACGCCACCCTCTTGCCTGGCAGGTTACACGATCCGGATCGTTTTCCTCGCACGGGCCACCTCACCGAATCACCCAACCTCCTCTTCGATCTCAGTTCGCTTCCTGTGAATCCTCCTTTGGGACACATCCACGTAATTTCGGGACAAACGGTTGTTGGGGTACTTGGCAACTCGAACGTTGCAATTAAGAATGCTTTGCTTGATTGTTCAACGTTATGTACGAGATGGTGGGTTTTGGAGGATTTTGGTGTACGAAGTATCTTACGGTACACGCGGAATTTTCTGTTTGAAGAAGACACGAGTTCCGGATTTGGAAAAAGTAGGAACTACCTATCTTAGTGATTCCTTCGAGCAACCACCTTATCGATATAAAGAAAATCAATTACCGATACGAAACAAGACGAATAGTTATCGTTCGGTTTTAATACTGGAATGGTCGAACCGTAACCAGTATGCCTCCCTGAGTGTTTCAATTTCCAAAAAGATCTCCGTCCGTCGAAAAGCTCTCGGGCTCGAGGGCGATAATTCTAAAAACGTCAGAGGCGACAGAGCGTCAAGTGGCAAAAAGAAGGGTAGAAGGGGGTTGGCGAGGTGAGGTTTGGGGGACGAAGATCGAGTCGTCGGTCGGCTCGCGACTGAAAAAGCTGCTGGCGTCGGCTGGATGGACTTCCGAGCGCGAATCGACAATAATTGTCTGAATCAGGCGCTCGTCGAGCCACACCACCGCCACCACCCCCAACCCTTCAGGCTTCCACCCTATCCGCAATCCAGCTACGTGTACGGCACGCGGGGATGTACCAGCGGAGGTCTGAAAAGAGACGTGTGCGAGAGGGAGGTTCGAAACGAACGAAAGACAAAGGAGCATCCCGTTCGTCGAATCGCACGCTCCGGCGTCGTCGAGCATGGCGTATCTACATCCCCCTGGCACGGCCTATTCAGAAAGTCCCTTATACGCTCTCTGGCGTTGCCACTCGAGGCACAGGCCCGGCCACGATTATTGCCGATACATCCACTCGGCATGCCTCCTCTCTCCTTTTCATTCCGTTACTTCAGCTCTGCTGGCTCTGGTCAGAGATTAGCTCCTCGCAGTCGCGGTCCTCCGCCCGCTACCCCAACCCTCGCAGGCCTCTCTATCGGCACTCGTTTCGCTTCTCTTCCAGGCCGCCGTCTCTTTCGACGGACGGTAATGAAGAAGAGAAACCCCGCGTCGTCGGAGAAAAATGTGCACGCACCGGGAAGATCGATCGGCTGGAAACGTCGAGCGAGGCGTCGAGGATTGTTTTCTGGCTTGGGAGATGAATTGCTTGGGGGGATGGGGGAAAGTCTCGGGGTGAATTGCGGAGGGAATCGAGGTAAGGGGAGAGTCGAGGGTTGAGGTGAACCGCGGTTAGAGTTTCTTTTAACCCTCTCGGTTGGGGTGGTGGTTACTATGGGTGGGTCGATTAAATTGTTACGTTGTTGTTATTCGGTGATCGGTTAGGGGGGAGACTCCTTTGGTGAACGTAAATCAGGAAACATGTATGTAGAATGTTAGGTGGACTGGAAGGTAATGTCACTTTCAATTTGAAATACTTGTTTATCACTCACTAGTTCATTGATTTTTATCGATCTGGAATAAGGCTGTTGATAACGAGGGCGATTACATAATTAATTAAAAAAAGGAATTTATTAAAAATTTGTTTGAATTTAATGTAAAATAAACGACATTACTTTCCAGTCCACCTAATATATATTAGGTTGTCCCAAAAGTTTCATTCGTAATTTGCACTCAATTATTTTGTGCGGTAGTGTTTATATAAATAGACGATCTAATTTCTTAGATGTTGATGTAACAGTAATGGAGCAAAATGAATCGTACACAATTCGATAATGTAACATTAGACACAAAGTATCGTGTATGTATTACTTATTAATAAAATGAGAGAATCTTTTGGGACAACCTACATACAAGTTTTTACAAGAAAAATCCATTTTTTTTTTTTTTTTCAGAAATATCATGTTCTCTGAAATAAAACTGTCCCAACTCCGGTCACGCGTGACATCCTCTCGAATTCCTCGTACGAAACCCCATCGATGTCCTACGACGATCCTCGCGCGATAGCGTACGAGACAACGTGGTCGTGGAAACAGAAAACAGTGAACACAACGAGAAACGGTTTCCCGGCAGCCAGGGAACCGGCCATTACGACCGTCGCCGCGAAAAGGAGATTTACGATTTCACCAGGAAGGCTTTCCCTACGTTGCACGCCACCTATCCGTTTTTGGTGGCACCGCTGGATGCCCTTAAATGGTCTCACCCCGTCCTATCTCTATCGCGATAGGCGACGCACACCCACGCGCCCCGGTGTCGGGGACGCTGTGCGAGTCGTTCCACGCTCACGGATGTTGCACTCGGGCAGCCTTAATGTCTCACGATTGTATTCAGATCCCTCGTGTTTTTTTTTCCACGGGGTCTGTTCCAGCGCGTTGCACGCCTGCTGGGTAACTCCGTCGTTTCCACGTCTTCCTCTTTTTTTTTCCACCGCGATGGAAATGACGCGCGAGGGTCGTGCCACTCGAAGGAAACCGTTCGCCGTTGATTTTCCGCGGCGATACTGATCGCGTAGATGCTATAGTCGAGATTGTCTTTCGGATTTACGAGCGAAGAACATCAATGTTCTACTTTATCAGAGCATCCCATGGTTGACGAAATTATGCTTCTAGAGTTCTATAAAAATCTACCTTCCACATTCCCATAGAATCACAACCTGGAACTAAATCGCGATCCAGAATTCTCCGCTGCTTCTCGAACGATCGAATAAATTCTTTATCGCGGGACACGTATAATTACCAATTTGTTCTGCGAACTACTCGGGAGCCTGTAACAGGAGGTGTCACGATTCGGCATTACCCGAACTCAATCCATTATTCACAACTAATCGCTCATGAATCAATAGGCGCCGATCGCGGCCCGAAACGAAACAATCACGCGCGTCGAGCGTGCACCGTTGTCCGAGGGGATTAACTTCGACGGATCCGACATTTTATACGGCTGCGAACGAGCGTGTACTCTCCGAACGAAACAAGGAATAAATGAGAAAAAAAAAAATGAGAAAGGAAGGGAAAAAAGGCAAACACTCGCGCGATGTCGAGGATTTGTAAACGACTGGGTTTGTGATACGGACGCGACATCTTCGCTGTTTTACAGATTAAGAATTTCTCTATGCGACAGTTAACGTGACTCGCGCGTTTATGTTTGGTCGCTGATAAGGAGTGACGTTACACAGCAAAGTAAATACGAAATGAACACCTTATCTGGAATATGAGGAAATGATGTTGATTTACAACTTTCCAAGTAACGGTGATGCATTAACCGCGGCTCGTGATATCAGTACGCGTTGTATTAGGATGTATGCTGCGAATTCGCAATGGTGTTTTCAAGCGATCTACGTTTCGAGATTTTCAGATATTTCTTTTTCTTGTAATTCGTACTTTTTGTTTGCTGTTAATTGCGAGTAACCTCATTTTAGTTGTTTCGAAGCGGTTGCCATCAAAAGTGACACACTAGTTCAATGATAAATATTTATATTTATATCGTCACTATATGTTCTTCGCTATGTCGTGATATTACTTCTAACGACACTCATTATAATATTTACATAGGTATATGCGCAGCTATCGTTTGACTAAAGACTTCGTTTTAAATTACCAGCTCGACTAAAAGAAATTCCACTGAAAACAGTTCACAAAAGACAACTTATCGACCAAATCTTTCAAATATTCACCCGTACACCTTCTAAAAGTGTGATACATGCATCCCAACCAGAGAAACGAACAAAGAGGCGCTAGAACACGCTATTGGTCGTCCAACAGCGTTCCAGCGTCGATCTCTGTTCTCGATCGAGCGTGTCTCCCTCTCACAGGCTCGAATTTAGTTGTTCACGGGCCACCGGTGCGCGAAATCATTGTTCCCCGTTGGATCGAGAAATCGTGATCCGCGAAATCGCTCGATCCATCTCGCGATCGGCTCTCCTCGCCCGGCTTTCTCCATTCGTCGACGGTTTCCTCGTCTTCCTCCTAGATACCGGCCTCCGCCAATCCATCGGGTCCGTATATAACTGTAAATTATAAATTTAACTCCGTACTCTGGAAACTTTTCCGCGAGTTCCAACCTCTGAGGGCTCCTTTTCCCTCGACTCCTACGCGAGATCGCTTTATCTCGCCATCTCCTCGCCGATCTGGCTACGTTCTCCTGTCTTTCTTTCTGGATCCTCGTGCCGTTTTCATTGCTCCGACCAGTGTCTCCCAAACTTGCTACCATTATTTATTAACGAGCACCATTTTCTCGCTGTATTTTATTTTAATTACGTGTTTGAGTACGAATTGAAGTGAACAGGGTTTGTTTTGAATATTTTATACGGTACGTACGATTTGATAGAAGAATGCAGAATGGAATGGAATCGACAACGAGGAACTTTATATAATAGTAATCCTTGCGTCACGAGTATTTACAAATTCTTTAACGGCAGAAAAATACTTAAAATTTTCAGTAGCAATGCTGGAAAATTGCTCCCAGATCGTCGGTGGGTTGTACGAAAAAAGAATTCCCATAGTGCGAAGGGTTAAACGGCGTTTCACCTGTAAAAAAGATTGGGAAACGCTGGCCTGAGCGTTCGTCCGTCTTCGTTTCGTTCGCGAATCCTTTTCTGTCTTTCGTCGGTTGCGAGATGTGATCTCTGGTGTGCCGTTTCTCTACTTCCCCGTCTGTATCACGTGTACGTGCATATATCGGTATGGATCGGTGAGTAAAGATCGCGGGGAGAGTCGATCGACGAAGATTTTGTTCCAGCGAGGTGAAACTCAGCCGACGAGAGTCTGCTGTACCGTAGATCAATGGTTCTTAACCTTTTTAAACTCGCGGCACGGTTGGAAAGAAGATTCCTAGTTATCTGAGCTCGTGGCACAATTTTAGTTACGAATCGGGAACAATTATACATGGAGCGTTATGGACAGTTTATGGTTGACAAGGGATACGCTAGTTTCGTTAGAGTAAGGTTGTCAGATTTGCGTTTTGAAAAATTTAATGCCACAGCACTAGCGATCCCATACTTTTCTAACCACCCGGTTCACAGATACGGGACAAAGTTAATCAAATTCGAATTAAAAATGGATCTCGTACAGCTTACTTTATCCCACTTCCGTTCGACTAATTACATCCAAAAATGATTTAAAAAACAAAGCCACTGGATTTCACAGCCATGTTTTCGTAATCTTGTCTCACCGTGCTAAAAACTTTCGAGAGAAACGAAGAAACTGAACGGCTTGTCGTTCCAAATTCCTCCACCCGTGACAAAATGCTGCTCGCGAAAAAAATGAGCGACTGCAGAGGAACACGAGGGGGTTGGTGGCTAACGTAGTCAAGAGGAGACTCGAATTAATCGCCCGCCGGAGAAAGAAGACTCGCAGGGACCGCGATACCTTCAGCCACGACGGAGTTACGTCCAATTTGTCATCCTTAGGAAGTTCGAAAGTATTTAAAAAGTTCGCCGGCCCCCGGGCCACGTCCTATCGTTTAATCGTCCTCCGTCCTTTCTGACCTCCCTCTTTTCTTATCCTTCCCTTCAGCCGTCACCGACGACACTGTCACGCTTCTTAACGCTCGCTTAAAGGTCCTCCCCTTTCCCCTTCGCTGGGCGCCATGGGACATCGCGGGACTCCCGCTTGCAACGAGTAATTTGTAATTTTTCGAGCGAAGCTCTCCTACCTTGGCCCGCAAACTTCTTACACAATCCCGAAGATTACGCGTCTATTTTCAAATGGCGACGCGATTTATGAAGATGGACGATTGGAATTTGAGAAACTGTTGCCGAAAGTAATGCTGAGGTTTCCTTGAAAATGGAGGACCTCAATTTTCCTTTGCTTCTTGTACAAATGCGAAGATTGTGAAAACGTGACTGTAAAATCCAGTGGCTTTGTTTCTGAATTACGTCTCTGGACGTAATTAATCGAATTTCGATGAGGTGACGAATAAATATTACCGCGAATGTTAGGCTCTACAATTTCTACTTATCTCGGAACGAAATTCTAGGCTCATAGAAACTTCTATAAATAACGGTCTAGCAGTGAATGCGTTAACATCGTCAACACCTAATGTCTTGGCACCTCCATGCAAGACCTGTTGCCCCAAGAGAATCTCTGCCGAGCTTCGACGAGCATGCCATAAAAAAAAAAAAAAAAAATGAGAAACTTCATCGAAGATCGAAACGCGTAACGAACTTCCTGGTCACGAAACCAAGGGGCGACTCGCTTGAAACGTTTCCAGAAAACGGCGAGCCCGCACCACGAAGGGGACGGGTCCGAACTTGGCGCAGAAATCCATTATGAACGAGCGGGGCGAAAGGGAGAGGGCAGAACGAGGAGATTCATTAGGGACGATAATAATTAAACGAACGTCTACCTGCTGGCTAGCCTCGCTTCGACCCTGGGTTCTCGATTAAGGTTTTCGGCGCCGCGGGATCCGTTCTTTTTCCTCTTCTTTCAGCTCGCGCAAGCGAGTTTCCGCGGCTGGGCGACGAACAGGAAATTGAACCGCGAAATAAAGCTGTTTTCGTGCGTGAATGCGGAGAAACGAAAGATACACGGAGGAATTCTTGGTTCAATTTTGTTTTGGCGGGATCTCGCGCGGAGTTGACGATAGGAACTGGAGCTAGTTTCGAGGAATACGTGCTCGAGAGTATTTCGGGATCGTTGTTCAAACATTTTCGCTAGGCACCCTTTTAACGCGAGACGAGAAAAGCCTGACACAAAGGCGAGAAAACGTAAACTTTCATAGACTGAGGTAAAGGGAGATGAATGCTTTGAGTCTATGGATATGGATGCCACTTTCATGGCAATCGAATGTAGAATCTTGTGCAACCATGTCGCATAGACGAAGAAACATGGAGAAGCTTAAAGCAGATGATCGTCATAGTGATCCCTTTGTAGCTGCGACATTTAGACGAAGAAACGCGAAGAAGCTTTGATCTCCAATTCGCAGGTGCTTGTCGATTAATAATTTTATGCGATCGATGGCTCGACGGCTTAGGGGGGGCAATTTTTTCTCATCACCTCCAATCCGCATCGCTGACAGCTTGGCAACTGACCATCCCCCTTCGATCGTATCTGATTCAGGTGGAGGAACAGCTTAAAATCGATTCTCCTAACACTACAAACAATCGGAAACGAATTCATCTTCCTCTGGCGTTTAGTCACCCCGAATACAGGAGGACACCTTGCATCCCCTAACAACGCGTGACGTGGATTACCCAAAGGTGTCGAACTGGAAAAAGGAATCCTTTGCTTGACTCGTGGGGTTCCACAGAGAACGAAATCGCATGCATGCGCGCGCGCGCGCGTGTGTGTGTGTGTTTTTCTACCCCTAGACGACCAGCAGACAATATAAATGTCGAGGGGGTGGAGGGTGGAAGCGGGGGCCTGCGGTGAGGCGAGCGGTTCGCTTCGAGGGTGGATATCTGCTAGCGAGTTAATTCCGCCCCCAGGGTTTGCGTGTGTGTCGGTGAGACGCGGACCCGAAAGGAGGTGGAAAAAAGAGGTAAAAAGGCAGAGCTCGAGGGGGTGGGTGGGAGAGAGAGAGAGAGAGAGAGAGAAAGAGGAACGCAGAGACGAGCCGCACGGGCAAGATAACACATTTTGACGGTATAAAAATGAGTGTTTTTCCCTCCCCTATCTCCATGGAGATAGCGCACCTCTGGAGAGCGAGAGGAACAGAGGAGGGGAGGATTTTTGTCTCTCATCCTGTGTCCTGGTCGTCAGGATGATGGCGTAGCCGGTTGAATCGGTCAAAGGCACGGAGACATCGAGAAGGAGATTCTTTTTGAAAATTGTCCAAGGAGATCTTGATTCTTGCTTCTCGTGTGATCCCTTTGCGATTGGTGGAGCAACGAGTGTTTGACTTTGAAGGAATTTACTTTTGTCACAAAGCATAGGGGGTGGAAAATACTGTTTTGAATTGCGGTGACGAAAAGTGTCGTGGTACACAAATAACAGATAGATTCGTTGGAAATTGTAAACTCCTTTAGAGGACAGTCTACAGACTATTTACAGTTACGATCGACGACCATAATTAACAGTGTATTTTTATCCTTACTTTAATTTGAATATAAAATAGTGTATCGTAGATAACCGGGAAGTATAAATATACTATTCAGACTCTCCAGAACAGGTTGATAATTTTATTCAAATTACCAGCGTAACAACTTATCGATCAACATTTTCATCATAATTAAACTCCTGGTCGAGGGTAAAAAATGAAACGCATTACATTAGCACGTTATCATTTCTGACTCGAAGGTTTTAGTCATGGTTTCATTAAGAAACAGTAGGAATTACGAACGGCAAAACATATATTTAAATAAAAACAGTGTCTACTACAAACAAACGCAAATCGTGAAGTAAATCTAAATTATAAAGCGAGCGACGATCTACTCCGAAGAGGAGTTATCGCACGATCTTAAACGTTGGCCAATGTGTTATTACGTGAAAACAACTCGAATAAAATTACGAACCTGTTCCGGAGAGTCCATGTACGATATTTATAATTTATATATATATATATATATTTTTCACTTTTTATTTCGTCGAGCGAAAAGCTCCAGTAACGTGTCTAAGAAAAATCGTGTCGCGAGCACTTTGAAAATCGATAATCTGAAAAATCGAGCGAAAGAGAGGAAGGCGATAAAGAGCACGAAGCGTCGATTCCCTCGGCATAGTTAGTTTCCAGCATAGGTGCATATGGAAGGCAGTCACTGGACCGTCAACGATTATCGGCCAGATATGTTAATTTCCACGGCGCCCAGGCGAACGTTCTCTTTCTCTCTTCCTGCCGTGCGTTTATACGCATTTGTATGCGCTGCGAGGGAGTGCACAGACGCCATTCAAATTAGATCGTCGTTTCTGCCAGTCTCTCGGCGAGTTTCTCGTTTTAATGGCTTCATCTGTGAATTACGACTCCGACAGTGGTCTAACGCGGTGACCAACAATTGGAAATGGCTCTGAAATGATCACCGATCGACCGACAGTGTTTCTCTCAAAGGAAAATTCCGGTGAAAGGGATATCGAGCAATCGCCGTCGTTGCGATTACCGCGACAGGTGGTATCGCTCGTAATTAGTTGCACGAATCTACGTGCAGCGAGAAGCTGGAATTACGTTTTTAGTTTATTTGACGTCTTTATTAAGCTAAATGGGGAGGTTCAGATAAGTGTAACCGGTAAGCAACAGTGTGTAATCTTTGGTGGAGGCGAGGTGCGGCTTAAGTGGCGCTGTTAAACCTAACCTCGGCTAAAGCCAGATTAATTGTTGGACTTTCTCGAGCAATGCTACTTTAATAAACGTTACAAATGAATCGACATCATCGTGACGAACAGATAATATCTACGAACTCGTGATTAATAACTTCACGAGTTTAGGCCTACTCTGTGGGATCTAAAACGCACGCGACACACCAAACGACGCGAGCAGATCGAACGACGGTTAAAAAAACTAGATAAACCCAGTGGAACACGGTGATACCAGAACTGTGTTTTCCGAAGAAACTGTAGAAACGCGTTCCGCGGTGTACCGCGGTTATCGCCAACGGGGTGTGCTAGTAAAAAGAAATGACATTATAAGATCAACCGAGCCGCGCGCCACGCGACTGTAAAAGCCTCGACCGCGCTATCAGAGCCCCTCGTAACTTCCAGGCCGATCCTCTATCGTTCCGCGGTTTCTGCCAGAGGATGAAGACGTCGCGAGTGTGCGCCAGGTGTTCCCCTCGACGGCTTTATAGTCGTACCTGGCTCTCCGCTAGCCGTACCGCGTAAAATCTTAGCCAGTTAGTCGTCCGGGTTATGTCCTCGCGGTATCTACACGATCGACTAGGCTGTTCGTCGCGGGGATATCGATCTCTTGGATAACGACTTACGAGGACCTGAACCTGTTCGTCCATTCATGATTTTTAGTGGTATCAAGTGTTCAAGGGTTTTCGAGTACTTTTTGGATCGATTTAGGATGCTGCTTGGGATTGTGTTCCGCTGGTGTTGAGGATGTTTTAACCCTTCGCGCTCGAGTGGACCCCTCTTTAGACGGGAGGACCAAATCAGAAGAATCGTATCGAACTTAGTGGAATATTTATACCTCCTGCTATTTTAAACGAAATCGTGGCGCTGCTAGCTTAACGCTCGCCCTCGGTTTCCAATTTTTGCAAAAAACAATTGCTACTGCCACAATGGATATTGTCTATAGCTACGTGTCCGTTAAAGACAGCCGGATTCTATCATTGAATTAGCACACTAACAGTTCCGATTTCTTTAAGTGAACAGGAAATATCATGAAATATCAACTCTCCACTTTACATTTAAAATTGAAACGACCATTGTATGAGTAGATCAAGACACGATTAAAAATTTCACCGGGCCTAGAATTTTCAACCTTCCAAACGCCATACGGCTGATCAGATCAATCGATCTATATAGGCCATCGACAGTTTCCGTTTTCTCAGGTATCAGACGTAGCATCGAGTCTACACTTACGTTAAATTTAAAAGTCAAATGCAAACTATACTCAAAAAAAAAAAAAAAAAACGAATCGACTACGGGTATCATTGGACCAGTACAGAAATCTGAATCTTCTCAGCCGCTGAATAATTAGCTAGTTCGATTGAGCTACCCCTGAAAGCCGATTACTTGCCCCTGCCGCTTCTATCGAATGGTCCCTCGATATCCATCGGACCAACGATCAATTGCATTTCAATGAAACTTCAATAAACCATGTTGCTCATAATGCTAACACTCATAACCCTAACGATACAATTACGATCACGTGGCGACGAATCTAGATCGCGGATGACGTTACCCTTCAGTCACGAGTGACCATACCGAACTACGCAACGTTTCCCTGACGTGAAAACATGATCCTATCGCATCGTAAACAATTTCTCTGCAAGAAATTGTGATTTCTTTAACGTAGATCAAGCCTCGAGTATTTAGTGACACGATTACGTTGCTCTTGCGAGAATTAGTCCAGAAATGTTGATATTCTTGAGGTGATACAATCTCAGTGACTGTATACTTTTCAGAAACGGTAATGTAAGAGGTTGCATCGTCTCAAAAATATCAATCTTCCTAGATCGACTCTCACGGGAACAATAAAATACGTCAAAGAAGTCACGATTTACCACATAGGAATCATTTTCTGCGCCAGTCATCCTTGCGAATATACTCCACGTATTCAAGGAATCCCGTTTTTAAGAAATGTTGCACAGCGTCTATCGTGATAACACTCGAAAGGTTTAAAAGGACGGATTGAACTCGATCCTCGGTAACCATCGGCCCAGGACGATGAAGACATCGCGTTGGGGGGCGCCAGAATTTCGCGCGACGTCCCTGGTCTCGGTTGGCGGCCCTGCTGGGTGGGTACGCGAGATAGAATCAGTAGCTGGAGCTAGTTAGATGATAGCATCGCTGAGCCGCGAACCGAGGCTATACGAAGGGGGGAGCGGGGGTGCGAGCGAGATAGATAGAGACACAGGGCGAGGGGGCACAGAGAGCGACCGAGGGAAGGGGAGGGGGCAAACGGAGAGCGCGATCGCCGATAAGAGCCACCGCGCAGCCGATAACGCTCCCTTATCTCCATCCAGTGGCGCCGCAACTCTCAAGGCTTTCCAGCCTCGACACCACTCGTATATATTCCTCTCTACTCTTTCTCCTTTTTCGCCAGTCTCGTTTTCTGCGAAATGTTCCGCGATCTTTTTTATCCCCCTCCGACCCCCGACCAACCCCCCCTTTTTCTATCCCTCGCAGTTTCCATTTCCTTTCGAGGTCTCTGTTTCGAAGCCTTTGCCCGGCGTCGACGACGATACCAATTCCGAAGTGCCTGGAACGAGCCGGAAACTCTTAAAAAAGTGGACGATGTTTTGAAAATTGATCTCTCTTCTCCCAGGTGATCAGGAAGAGAATAATTTATTCGAGCGGAGGACGGATTTTATTCTCTGGGAATTAAATGCTTTCGGCGAAGCGTATCTTTTTTTACACTGCTCGATATGCGCGAGCAACTGTGCTTATATTTTGTAGATTTTGTGTAGCAGCTTTGTAGAATGTTTTTTTTTTTTTTTTTTTTTTTAATATATCGGACTTTGGTTTGTTTCGTTAAAGTTTCATTAGCCTCCTTCGGGTAGGATTATTTCTTGCGAACACTAAAGACGATGGATTTCATAATCTTGAATGAATAATGAACTACACGAAAAATCATTTCTATGATATTGCTAAGCACACGTGACGAAAAAAGGACAATTGCGTTAGTTCCCCCGAGAAAGAATGCCCTGATAGTCGCGTTGGTGTTTTCCTTTTTAATTCTATTTCACGCCATTTGTGTTGGATCCGTCGATCATCCCTTTTTGAAAATCCTTTAGTTCCTCGCAGCTCCGATCGAAACTCGCTCGATTTTGGACAGGCCACGGTTGGGAGAGTTCAATGCTCTACTATTTTCTTGATTGATCGAACCGAGCGACTCGTCGAGGAAACGTTTCCGGAGTATCCAGTCAGCTGAACGCTTTATGACCGGTCCGATTACAATAAAGATAAACACGCTTTAATCAGCGCGCTGAAACGCGCGTCTCTGGCTGGAAAATATGTTGGGATCGGCGTGTATCGGGGTTGGAGATCGTCGATACCCTCGTCGTTATCTCCGTCGAAAGATCACGAACGTTTCCTTATCTACGCGACGCGAGGCTTCGTGAATATTCAAATCGATGCAACGAACGCGTTATTTCCAACTGGCTTTTATTTGTTCAACGTATTCCGCCACCTCTGTTTACCTTCCGTTTCCCTTCTGTAAGCTGCCGATCAACCAAGTAGATTATTTCATTCTCGCGATGTAAACTGTTATCGACGTCTAACCTCGATCGATCGATGTCGCCGTGGGAAAATAATTAGAAAGATATTGTGTAGCAGTAGATTGTATTGGTTAAATTCTTACTATTTTTGTATCGTACTTTTCGATCGGGATCAGGAAATAAAATAAAATTTAGCACAAGGTATGATCGAAGCTTGTAATAAAAATTGATCGCTGAAAGGCGATTTTCCTCGTTCATACTGGAGCGATCTATTTTTTAATAGGATATTTTGGTCAGACCCGCGAGGAAAATTGGGTAGCAGAGGTTTGACGGATCCGGTTACTTTCTCTCGCGAGCAAAATATGTCGAGCAATTTTGCATTTCGTTTCGTACGAAATATTTGGACACCGGATTCATGGGCCCCGTAACTTTGAAAGGCCTCGGGCTTCGAGCGTTTAGAACTCTGTTTAGCCTTTCTCAGCACCCTTCGCTTACAATTCAAAATTAGCAATGAAATTAAATTTCTTTTCTCACCGCGAGACCTTGATCAATGATACCATTCGAAAGGAAGTATATTTTTCGGAGACGACTCCGAAGTGATCCTTTCAAGAAACGAATATGCAATACGAATTAAACGACATCACAATCCGTCGGTAAAACTGTTTCCAGCTCGCGTAAAGTATAAAATCCGAAACAGTTTATGGGTCTGGGATTCGACCGCGCGTGTATCGTGTGTATGAAAGTAAAGTATCAAAGTCGGCAGTTAATTCTAGCAGAACACGAGCCTACGCGAGTCTATTCATCTCAGTCGAAGCTCATTTGTAACCCCTTGTTGCCAGTTGTCAGTACACAAGCGCTATTAGGTTGAATAATATTCTCGGCTACGATTATAAATCCCTTCTAAATATAGGAATGGGTGAGAGGAAGTTCGATAAGTCCATTTCCCGTCGGATCTAATATTCTTCCCCGCCATTAATTCGACGACGAAGGCGTAATAAATACGCGCCGGGGCGCGATACGTTGCGCTCGCTATTGGAGCATTGTACGACCAAACACCGCGTATAATCAGGAACATGTGTTTTAAGTAGCCTACAAGAGAGGAATGCGCGATTAAGTACGGTCGAGTGGATAGTCCAGTTAAAGATAGACCGAATAGATTGGTTTGCGTAGGGAAAGACGCTACGGTCTCTTTAGATAACGGAAGGTACGGTGTTGCATCGGATATGCTCGGGAAATACCAACATTGTTATAGAAGCATCACATGTAAAGAGCCACAGTAGCATCGATTACATGCGATATATCTTCTGTGGTCTCTTTATTATTAATTTTATTATTCTTTTTTATGAAACCTCCAATGATTCTATTATCAACGTGCACACTACTATGCGCATCAACATTCCGTACCTTTATATAGGGTATATAAACAGTCAAAGGACGTTCTAACTGATTTCCCGTACGGTCTTTCAATGACTCCAATTTTTCTTCGATAATAGAAGACATTTTTTATTTTTATTTTATGACACCTCCAATGATTTTATTATCAACATGCACATTACCGTGCGCATCAACATCCCGTACCTTTATATAGGGTATATAAACAGTCAAAGGACGTTCTAACTGATTTCCCGTACGGTCCTTCAATGACTCCAATTTTTCTTCGATAATAGAAGACATAGTGTATTTTCCTTTTGTGACACCTCGTATTTTCTCTTCCACCTTTCCATCTTTCTAGTCTCACGTCTCCGAAGGATCACGCGAAAAACCATCCCTCCCCGGCATCGATCGGACAATCTCCGAGCCCCCATTCGTCATTTTTCGCCGGGGAGGCTAGACGACGAAAGCGGCGACCGGGGGCCCCGTCCAATCTCCGATCGAGCGGGGAATTCGCCGTGTATCGGGGACATCTTCGATTATATCCCGCTATCGGGATCGCAGGATCTTCCCTCGGACGATCGATAACCGTGCTCCGGGACATTTTTATCTGTCAACAGTATCGGGCCGACCGATGGACGGAGGGGTACGAGGAGGGCCATTCGAGAAATTGCGAGCGTCTGTGAACCCGACGTTAGCACAGGCGCGAGGAGGACTGGTAGACTTGCTGGGGCGAGGAACGTGAGGGGCGGGAGGGGTAGGGAGGGTTGGAGGGGTGGGAGGAGGAGTGGCACGAAGCGTTATCACAAGGATATCGAAGTGTGTATAAACTAGGACATAGTCAGCGCTCAGATACGAGAAGTTGGAAGGGGCAGTGAGAGGAAGAAGTGGGAGGCGGAGGAGGAGAGATTCCCCGAACGATACCGGTATAGGATGCCAGATTCCCGTGGGAGATTAGATCGCAGTCGTGGATAGAGGCTACCTCGACTGCGTACAACTCAACCCGTCTCTCTTCGTCCCGTCGCGTCGTGGCTCGTTCTTTCTCTCTCCCTTTTATCATTCGGTATACCACGGGTCTTTCTCTGTTTACCCCGTCCTCCTCCCTCCGCAACAAATTGCCGAACGTCTCGCGAGCCGCGTCATTGTTCTCTTCTTTTGAAGGCTGAAGAAGATAAATAGATAGATAGAATTATTGTGCGCTCGGGCTTAGCTTCTCTCCCGGCAGCCCGGTGACGTAAATGAGAAGCAAGGGAAACGCGAGATAGACCGGCGTGCCGCTTCTATTCGTTTAACGCGTTTAGGCGGCAGTTTATTGAGAAGTTTGCGAACACCGGCAGCCAGGGAGGGACGCGCCTTTAAGGAACTTATCGACCGACATTGCCCGCGTTCAGATTATATTGTTTTACGTCCCTCGCTGGCGAATCCCGATTTTCTTCGATTTTCCGCGGGCGAAAGCTCTCCATTTTTTTTTTTTTTTTTTTTGTTTCTTCGCGTTCCTTGCATTCTCGATCTAACCATTGCAGGGATTCTTTATAACACAACTCTGAAACTGACTGATTATAAAGAGTTTCGTGTACAATATATCGAGCTAAATCTTGTATCCTTTTTTTTTATTTATGTTCCTCGACGAGGAGAATAGTTGCAATTTGCATCGCGACGGTCTATGACGGGAGAAAGAGAGACGAGATCGGGAAAAGGAACGAGTTTAGACAATGACTCGACGCTATCTGTCGATCGAATACTTCTTCTCTGGTAAATGGAAGAAGATAACGGCGGACAATACCGTCTAGGCAAACGCGAAGATAAACGCGGTGACTCGCTTGGTCGCGACGTAAGTGTCTGTTGGGGACTGGTTCACGAAACTGTTGACGTATTTTTGGCAAAAGAGCCTTGAGCGACGACCTAAAGTCTTATCTAGGTGAAAATTTCGTAACGGGAGGAAGCAAAAAACGAACAACGATCGATCTGTTGTTTGTTCGATGGAGATTGTAGTTGGAATTGTGCTTCAGGTTGAAGGAATACAACAAGCTCGTTCGAGTAACTACCGAAGGGATCGAATGATTGTGTGCATATTTCACATTTTCGGTTTCTAAGAGTGTTCAGCGTAAATTCTTAAGGCATGTTTCTTATGAGATAGGCACACCTATGGATATAGCAAACCACGACTATGACAATATACTTTGCACTATGCAAACGGCTACGCTTAGGCAGCGCCGAACTGTAGCCGACCACGTGCTAGTTTTTAAAATTGTCAACAGTAAAATCGAATGTCCCAGGATGCTGGAACTATTGAAATTTAATATTCCAAGTAGGCAACTTCGAAGCAACGATATTTCTTACACTGATCCATATCGTACCTCAATTGCGAAACAAAATTGTGTGTTACAAGAATACGTGCGATATGTCTGTTGATCTTTTTCATGACTCACCTTTAGCATTTAAAAGGTCAGTCGTTGCAATTTTGCAGATACGCAATCTAGTTTGAACACGTTACATTATAAGATACCGTGATCGTCTCCATTTTTTGTTTGTTTTTCTTGTTTTGTCATTGTTATTACTTTGTACTTGATACCAAGGGCAGATTGCCCGTAAATAAAGTATCATTATCATAAATCAATGAGCAATGCACTCATCGAAAGTAAATCGTTGCCATCGTTCCTATCATAAAAAAAAAAAAAAAAATAATAACTACATTTTTACAAGCAAAATTGAACCATACCGTCGCGTACCTCTGAACCGCGACCGCGAAAGAGTAGATTACGGAGTTCCGTTATCCAGTGCGACGCCATAGACTCCTGGGCCCCCCTAGTCGCTGATCATGAGCGCCGTGGGTAGCAAAAACCGTCAGAAGAACGGAACACCGGCCGGAACGTTGGCGAACGAAACGAAATGAAATAGATTAGGGTCTACCAGCGATCGTGGCGGCGGATACCGTCCGTAAAAAGCGACCGGCTACGGAAAAGGAAGGACTGCGCGATGTTCTACGTCCATGCGCCACGTAACGAGGATGACAAAAGCGTCCAACGACGTTCTTCTACACGGCGACCCGCAGAAGTGGACTTCTGTACGCGATAAACGACGTCCGAATGAAATTAATCTCAGAGGGTCGCGAGTGGGAAACGTCACGACGACAGAGCTGTCCTTTTCGGAGGAGAATGTCACTTCAAGGAAATATTGTTACGTTGGTGAAGTTACTGGGATCGTGATCAGTTCTTACGAGAGAACAGATTTTACTTTATCTTCGATATTCGTTATTGACGTATTTATTTACAGACATATATCTTAAAACAAATTAATTTTTTGGTTCGGCGCAGATCGAACCAAGCATACAAACACACGTTACATGTCGATGCATCCTCGATTATTTTAATTAAATTGTGTAATTGATATTACCGAGACATCTGATAAGTCGGTCACGTCCTCTAGATAAACTTTTAATTACAGAACAGAAATATACTTTACGATAGGAACGTTAATCTTCGTAAGCCACATTTTATAAAGACAGTTAATTCGTAAGTACATCCTACGTGTCCTTCTTACTACGGTTTCCCTCGATTTTGCACTTTCGAATAGAAAGGAAGCTTTTAATTTCAGTTTACGGTTTCATTTTCGTCCAAGTCTGAAATTGCGCCTTCGTCGCGCCAGTTAACTCGTACGTGGCACCTCGAGACCAAGAAAGGAATTCGTTTTTGCGAGTCACAGAGTATGCACGCGGAACGCGCGCAGAAACACGCGAGAGCAGGAAGAGGAAAAAAGGGGATCGGAGGGAGGGAGGGCGTGTACACGCGTGTCCCACGTGAACCCACGCACACGCACGCTGGACAGCGTGTGTACACGATCGAAACGGCGAGATAATCGCGTCGCGTACTTTGCCTATCGCGCACCAGCCGTATGATTTTAATACGGATAAACCCCGTCGCGCGTTCCAGAAGGCGTCCATGTATAACGAAAACGAAAAAAAAAAAAAAAAAAAGATTTCGGTAAACGTCACCCCCTTTGCAAACGCGAAGTCCCAAGATCTCGATTGAGTCCGTTTCAAGTTCTTTCGCGAAAAAAAAAACAAAAATATTTCTTTCCGCCGGAGGAAATACAGCGACATGCTTTTTATATGACACAAGCCTCTTGGGAATTGAATTGTTTATTTCAGAGGGACTGCGATGCTCAGGGTGTTTGATTAGTTTTTATTAAGTCCGATTAGTTTCGATTTTGAGAGACTCGCGTATGGAACGAACCTAAAATCGAATTAGTCGCGAGAGTTTTAATTCCAAACAGCGGTAGACAGCGGTGTGCCCAAACCAAATGCAAAGGGCTGACCGAACACCGTCGAATTCGATTTACCTGGAGTCACCTCTCGAGCGCGAGGGGTTAATAGATAGGGCTCGCGTCGATTTTCGAAGAATCCACCGGTGTAGGACATCGAACGTGTCACCGCGCGAGGTTTGACACAACGAGAATGACGGGGGATACGGAGTAGAGCGTACGTACGGTGACTTTATCTGACGCACTGACGCATCGTGACGAGCCATCCGCCGCCAGCGCGACAGTGTGAGTCAACGTGGATGCAACGGAGACGAAACGAACCCGCGAGCGACGAGGACAGATCGTTAAAAGACCAGGAGAAAGGGCGGCGGGGCACAGGGGTGAAGGGAGAGAGAGAGAGAGAGAGAGAGAGAGAGAGAGAGAGAGAGAGAGAGATCGTTATCAGCGCTTTCCTGTGTCCTGCCACGTTCTCAGAAGAGCATTCGAGCTGTATGAGGAAACGCCGTCCATGAATAATTCATGGACGTCGTCAAACGACTGCCAGCGCATCGCTTTAAACCTGTGCCTTGGCTTCTCGGAGCGGCCGCCCCACGCGAAGCTCAGAAAATCGCGGATAACGCCCCGATGGAAACCGGCCCTGCTGATAGATCGCGGTGACGCGCGACAATGGGACGAGGAACGTCAACTTCCACGGCAAATTGTATCGTGAAGTGACGTAATTGGAGGCGATCCAGCTCCCACGGACACCTCAAACGCGATTGGGAACGGCTAAAGGCGGATTCACACCTGAAGTGGGAAGAAATTTTAGCTCGATGATGAATTACATACGCAGACCATCTTGATTTCGTGATCATGATTTCAAATATCTGTTGCTCGTAACGAAATACGTAGGTGAACGGGCCATAGAGATGGCACTAAAACTAAAGAAGACCAATTGCGACTGACTGCATTTGGATACACTCGGCACTATTTCCAAAAATTAGTACAACACCTCTAATAAAGCTTCCCAAAGGAACTGCTTTGACATAGATAGTACTAATTTGGTAATTTCCGATAAATATTTGTCAAGTTCAATATTTGCAAAGGACCAATCTCGCTGCTCCCTACACTCACACACACACACACACACACCAACCTCGTCGTTCTCGAACAAACCTCCAAACCCACAAACTTCATCCTCTCGGATCTCCCCAGGATCCCAGAATTTAAAATCCAGATCCCTCCTCGCGAAGAAACCCCTAAATCCTCATCTGGGCAGCGGATACTACGCGAAACCGACTCCCAAAAATTGCAGGAACCGGTGGCGAAAGAACCGCTCGATCCCGGCCAGGAGCCTTGACCAGAGTTTGAAACTGCGATTCCCTTTTCGAGATACACCGACGACCCAGCTAGGACGGGTGCACTTTCGACCGTGTCAGAGGAGGGCAGAAGAGGGCGAAGGCGAGAAAGAGAGGCACGAGGACGTTAGTTATCTGGCGCACGTCAAAACGGCGCAAAGTTGTGCCGGTCGAGAGAGGCATATCTCGGTCGCAGCAGGTTGTACGCTGAGACTTGGTGGCACAGATACCGCCGCCTCAATGTCAGAAGATAGCAGTCTGAGACTCCTCGAGACCCGTCACGACGCGCTACGGGAATGACTACTGTGCGCCAGTGGAGTCTGCACGCGTCGTTGCATCCACCGCGGACGTTTGTTGGGTCATCTTGGTAACCTCGATCGTCCCCATCGGCGACACCTCCGCGGCCTAGGCGTGGTCACTGTTACACCTCGAAACCAATTTTACTCCCGATGTAGTCTAAAATCTACGTAGTATGTACATCTACTCAATTCTTAGGTATAAAAATGAATTAATTGGCTAGCTGCCCTTAGCGAGATACTTATACTCGTCATGTGGAAGAAGTGGATATGCAGTCAGTCACATAAATACTCGTACTCTCCGTGTCTATCGAAGAAAATCTAAATAAAATTATAGGTTTCATCTTTTCAAAATAAATTTTTCATCATAAAAATATATACGTGTAATGTCTATTCGTGTACATATCCATAATGAAACATTCATTTGGAGATATCAAATCAATCATTTAATTGAGACGAATTCTTGTAACAGATACAGACGAGATATGTATACTTATGAGACTGACTGTGTACTCGACTATTAGGTGTATCGAATATTTGGGAGCATAGACAAAGTTATAAAAAGGGAACAAATACAAAAATTATAAATAAAAGTACAATTCCTAAAGCTACATAGTACGAGTTCCTATATACCTCGATTCGATTACCAAAGGCAGTAAAGCACAGTTAAATTCCGTCTGTTCATCGTGAAATATTTTGTTCCACGATTCGAATACTGCTTGTCATTCGACGAGGATCGAATCAACGGTTGTTTATCTTTTATTCGTCGTTCGAGACCTCTATCTAGATAAGAGTTTCGCCCATCTTCGGTCCTGACAGACGACACGAAGAGGCTTCATCTGTCGTTAAATGTACTAGGTAGCGATCGCGCGGGTTAGGTGGGAGACGATTAGGCGAAAAGTGGTCCAGACGAGTCCATAGATATTCCGATATAAGCTGACATGGAATTCAGAGGACGCAGGAGAAGAAAGGCGAGGAGAGGCCAGGCCTAAAGACGGACGAGTGTCAAAACAGTTGGACTCGGCCGTCGTGTTCGGTCTTTGGAGCCGGCCACAATGACTCGGATGGTTCGTCGACAGGCCAGGTTGATCGTAAACAAGTTTCTTTGTCTACGTTCGGATTGGGAAAAAGAAAGAGTCCGCTACCTGTGCCTTTGATCGCGTTCTCTTTCTGGACCCACCCTTTAACAACGGGGCCTTTCGTACGCGAACATTAACGTCGAATCATGCTTGGAGAATTTGGTGCGAAGGTTGTATGGAACGATTGCGTGGAAATCGAACGGAAATCGAGATACAGGACAAATATTTCGTTCGAGTTTAGTTCAGACATTTAGTTAAATAAGTTCGAGTTCCGCTCCATATTGTGTCGCCTAAGAGACGCCATGGACGACGTGCGTGGACGCACACGCGACAACTGACCACGAGCAACATCGATGACGAACGATCGTGCATGCGGAAAGTCGCGAATACCGCGCGGCGTCGCGGAAAAATCGGCGCTCCGAATTCGCTCGGATCGAAGACGATTTCTTGGTTTACGGGGTCGCGAAGAAACCCCTCCGCTATTTGCATAATGGCGTCCGCGCGAGATCGTTACGACGGGTTCGCCTAAGTATGCAAATCTCGATGCCGTTTAGCGGGTGAATTATTGCAGGTTATGTGGCGGATCGGCGCGGATCGTTGCGTAAAAGTTCGACGGCGCTTGCCGGCGAGTGATCGCGAAACTGTATCGGGCGCTGAATTTCGAAGGTTCCCCGAAGTTGCGAGTTAGGTTAGGTCTATCTAAATTCCCTTTCAATGATGAAAATTTTACTTTAACATGGTGTACTTATAGTTTTCTTCCAACCCTTGTGAGAAAATGCGAAAAACGATATCGAGTACTCGATAAAAATGACGAGACCGGCTTCCTAATTAAATCATTTGACGGGAACGAATCGGTTTGCGAGGCGTGAAATTTCGCGTGCTCGGCGACGATGCGTCAAACCGGAGTGAATTCCGTCGCGGTCGTTGCGATCCCGCCTTAATGCGATATTAAAAACGTTCCAGCGCCGGCGCGCCGCCAGGTTTTATCAGTCATTTCCATTTCTTGATAACTGTTTCTGCTTATCTGGGGTCCGTGCGAGCACCGAGAGAGCTTTCCTATACCCCCCACCTCCTCTCTCTCACTCTCTCTCTCTCTGTCTGCTCCCTTAACCGCGTGTTCGTCTATCTCCGTCGGTTCCCTGTCCCCCCCCCCCCTCCCCCCGCCCCCCCCCGCCGCCGCCGCCCCGAAGAGCTTCGAGGGTCTTTCTTCCTCTCGGCGACGACGTCGCTGTCTTTCAGCATCGTTCCGTGTTCCTCTGTCTTCGTCCATCTTCCCCTCTTCCTTCCGTCTTGGTTACGCCGCGCCAATGTTTCTCTTTTTCGTCCGTTTCCGTCTTCGTCCCGACCGCTTCCTCTATCCGGTAATAACTTCAACTATCGCCTTCATCGATCTCCCTATCGTTGTTTTATCTCGCTGCAATGGCGTCGCCGCTCGTGGACTATCTCCCGCTTCGTTTCCTGTCGGCTTAGTAGCTCGTCGGTAGAAAAAGATCCGAGCGCACCCCTCTGCCGCCGTACCGAGCGCGCGCCCCCCCCCCCCCCCCGCCCCAACCACGGGAAACTGTTCGAATCGAGCGAAAGGGAAAACGCCGATCGTAAAATTGATCGTATCTCGCTTACCGCGGCTTTTACAGCGAGAAAGCTTATAACGTGAACGATCGCGAGTTGAATTTGGGAAGACTTTAGTCCTGTACGATTTCTCGATGGGATCGATGGTGGCTGAGATACACGGGTCGAAACCTCCGATCAAACGAAAAGTGCGTAGCAAGATGGCGTCAGATAAGTGAGGCAGGGCTCCACGAACAGAAATATATTTTGAGCTGTTGTAGTTTCTTCGAGTGTTAATCGTATTTATATCAGTTTTTTTTCAGGTAGCGATGGGAACGTCTGGAAGAACGAGCGCAGAGAAATTGTTGGAGTAGAGCGAAAACGTGCGCGCACACGCTCGTGGCATGTGCGAGACGCGAGACGTCAGTGAGCGCGCGTCTTTTTTTATCTGGCCGAGTTATCTTTGCGACCGTTGGAGGAATTTATGATAGCGTACCGGCTCGATGCCGCGATATCGCTTATTACGCCGATGCTAATTCAACGGCGTGTTGAAAAATTTACTTCGCGCCCCGGCGTCGCGATTTGGAGAGCGAGACTCGGCCAGGGGATCGCCGCGCCGGTTACGTCACCGATGAAACCGAGCCGCTCTGTAGATAGGCATCTCGCTCGATTTCTTGGAAATAGAAATTCTGCCGCGTGTAGTAACCGCCATCTATTATTTATCGATGTGTCGCTCCAATTTTAAAGCTTCCATTCCGTAGCTGAAAACAATTCCTCGACACCCGTGACTTCTTCGGCGTGGATATACACGAAGCACGTTATATTGCGGCTGGACAAATATGGACGTCGCGAGAGCCGTTCTTTCGTTGGTCGCCGTGACAAAGGAAATTCTCGTCCAGATCGGGAAAGCGATGGTCCCAGGTAAGCGGGCCGCGCACAGTGTCCGGCAGATAAATAGCAGACTATCTCTAGCCCGATGGACGGAATCGAATAGACGAGAGAGAATCTGCGGCGAACCGAGCGCCGATCCGATAAGTCGAACGGGGACGAGGATATGGCTAATCTTTCGGCGATCTTTCGCGAATGAGCCAAGTATCTGCGAGCAGCTCGGACCCGGTCGGCTTCTCGTTCGAGGTTACGCTGATAAAGGTTGGCTACATTATTCAGGAGAGGCGCACGCATGTGCGCAACAGAGCTTCGCCGGGAGCCCGGAGTCACGCGAAAGGCAATGCGAGAATCGGATTTATTCTTGTTTTTATCTCGTTGCGCTTTTTCCCCCTTGCTCGTTTTGCGCGGCTTGCTCGGGATTCGGAGTCCACCGGTCGTTTTTGCGAGATTATGGGAACGACGAGGGTGGCGCGCGGAATAATACCTCTTTTCAAGTCCCTTAACGTCGATCGCTGAATACCTTTCATTAAAATACCACTCGTTTCTGATGCAGGGATTCTTGATGTTTAATCATATTCCAAGAAATCGTTGAGACTCGAAATTGAATTGTTAATATCGTCATTAAATTTTCATTAAACGTGTGTACGTACAGGCACGTGCTTCGATATTACATTCAATGTCAAAATACGTGATGAAATCGTAAAATAATGTTTTTACAAAGAACTCTTACAAAGAGTTGATTCAAATATCGATCTTTTACCCTGTTTCGATCGATACCAGAAAGCATAGTATCCGATCATCGTGAAGCATTTCTTTCCCATGATTTTAAATTGCTTCTTTCTGCACATCGGCAAACACGATGGACTTCCACTTCGAAAGAATATTCCAGGACGATTAGAATGTTGGCAACCTGGTCGAAGAGTCCAAGCCGATACACGATACCTTCCCTCGTCGAGGGTACACATACGCAGCGGACGTTGCACGTCCATCCGAGACGAAACGATACGTTAATTGAATAGTTAACTCGACAAACAGCCCGCAGGGGGAAAAAAAAACGAACTCTCATCGATAGCCGGAGCCGACCACTCGCAGGCAATTACCAGCTAAATCACCTTCCTCTCGATATCAATTTATTAACTCGTCGGATCTTAACGTCAAAACACCGAGCTCGTCGCGATGGGTTGGTTCTCGTGCGCGCATCCGTGTTCCCACTGGTTTTGCAGCGATTCGTTTCGATCACCTGCAGTCTGTGTAGCGAACTGAACAGCAGAGCTACAGGCACGAATCAACATCTTCTTTATTCGTTCCAAACACCTGCGACATTTTATTGAATCGTTTTAAATATGTTTGTAGACGATATTATTGGTTTAGAATCATAATAAGCAAACGAGGACAATGGATACGAGACTTTAGAATCGCTTGAAAGTGTGGAAGGTTAATTTCGAAACAACCTATGTAACACGTCCAGAGTTAAATATACCCCCGACTTAGAAAGCTGGCAGTAAGTAAAATATTTTCAAACGAACAGGCTGCTAACGCCAATCTCAGCGCCGGTCTCCGCGATAACAATGCATCATTAATCAACTTCATTCTAATTTCATTTTACCTGATATTCGATTAATTCATGCACGCATACGTTAACCATCGAGGACTGCTACTAATTTCCAAGCAAACCTTTCCTTTAGCTTCACCCTTCTTATTCTTTGTATAGTATCAGGCTCAACACTGAACGGAGCACCTCAAATTTCGTGCGAGTACATTGCAGTCCTCTTACTTAAGTCTTTACTTAAGTATCGCGCAACGTATCAGCGGAGTTCGTATCTCGTATGTACGTTGTCGTTAAATCTATCCATGCATAATTTCCTCGCTCTGTACATAAAAATTCTTCGATGCCCAAAGCAGCTGAAATCGCAGCGTCTGCATCCGATCGTCGATCGCGAAAATGGCCGACGATGATGTTCTAGATCGCGATTCGGGCGCGTAAACGACCGCGTTGCGCCATCCCCTGGACCAGTTTCCTCGTTATTATTAATATTTCACAATTATCGCGAGGTGCCGTTTCGCGATCGGCTGATCTGATAAACTTGTCCCGACTCGAAACGCTCCCGGGGATCGAGGGATCGAGACTCCACGGCGACGTGGACGAGAAGGGCGAGAAAACAGGGCCGAATTAAGGCGTGAGCATCGGGGGCTACGATCCACAAAGTCGACTTCGATCGATTTATTTAACAGCAAAGATTTGTAAAAAAAAAAAAAATTGACCGCGGAAAAAACTCCGATCGACCGTCCCAAGAGGGAAAGAAAAATTAAACAGCGATGGCAGATTTGTTTTTCTTCGACATATTTCCGGAGGAAGGGAGTCACGGTATCCCAAAAATGAAATAACTAATAATTAACTAAATAATTAATCTCAAGCAGAGTAGCAGTTCACTGCGACTAAAAACGCAACGAGTTTGAGATCGGTTAATTTTTTAGAAAGCTTCGTGTTCTTCGGAGTTCTGTTTCCTTTTAAAATTATCATTGGAGAGGGGGGAGGCACTAGCACAGGGCTCTAGAGAATCTCGATTCAGCCCTGAGTAGGGTGTTATCGAGAGGATGGCGGGTAGACAGAGGCTGGAACGAGTGCAAAGACAGATACGAATGGGGGAAAAAATGAACAGAGGAGGAGGAGGGCAATAAAACATCGAAGGGGAAGAGACGGAGGCATTAAGAGAGATACTCGTTAACGATAGCCGCGGTATCGCATGAAAAATCGTGCGATCGCTAAGAGAGATCCTTGACGATCTGAGACGCGATCGCGTCACACCGAACTCGTCCGTCGAGGGATTTAAACGAGTCAAATTTCGAATAAGGAACGAAACCGGTTTTCATTTGGTATTTGCTCGATAAAAATCACAACCGCGTCTTTCGTCATTCTAACAAAATACGCCAGAAACAAATTCTACGCGATTGAATGGGTAATTGTTACTTGAAAAGAATTCAAGGCTAGATTCAGAGCGGGCACAGGTGGTCGCCGTAGGCTATTAGGAAAGTATGACAGACACTTGGCCTGTTAAAAATTAACATAAATTCAATAATTCACAGGCGAGTGATAAAGACATAGATTGAAACAGGCAACTATCGAATATGTTATTTATGTAACATCTGGCCAAGAAATAACGTTTATCTTGTAATAAACTTCTGTTAAAAATAAAACAATTTACGACCCGAACCAGCGCGTTCGGACAGGTTGAGCGCGACGCAATTTCGAATTTGAATGAACGCATTGGTGCGCGACCGCCCGTCTCCGCCTGCATCGTGTTTTTAATTGTACCGGTTAATACCGGGAATATCGAACGACGGCTATCTTCCGGATCTCGATTGACGTGGCAGCGGCGTCCCCGATATATCTTCGATCGATGTTATCATTCGCTCCGGCTCTATCGTCCGACGACCGGAAACAAAATACGACCGCGGAACACTTTTTGTTGCGCGATCAAAGCAATCGTTCACCGATAATTAATCGATCGTGTCGGCTCGTCCGGCATCCGTTCGATTAAGCCGCTAACCGCATTTTAATCATGGCAACATCGGTCGGAAGTTTTCTCCTTAATTGCTGCAAAATAAAGTCATTGGGAATTAATTCCGATGAAACGAGTGCAGGTGTTGAACTTTCTTTTTGTAAAATGTTTACATGTCTGTTCGAGGTTGAAACAAATTTTGTTAGATTTTCACGCGTGTTTGTTTGACAGGTCGTTTTTTGAAGAGTCCTACTACGTACGTAGTTTTAGAATATTATATTTGCTGATGCATTGGCAATCCAAGCAACTGTCTACCGAAGTTCATTTGTTTGTATGATGGATTATTCCATTCTTCTTTTCAGAATTGTGAAGTGAATCGTGGATTCAATTACTCGATCAATTACCGTGTTCCTGGAAATTCCTCGAGGAAATCATCGTTACGGCGATGTTTCATAGATCTCAATTAGATAGTAGATCATTCTGATTCTACAACTCGGGTATGTAATTTGTGTAACGCTTATTGGTACGCTATTATAATCGGTAGATGCATTCTATGCCTCGGTTGTTTTTATACGTCACCTTACAAAATAAAATTACGCGACTATTCGTTCTTTTGGAGTAAAACTCGCTATTCTTACTCTCGCAAATTTGTTAAGAATGCACCATAATTAGCAATCACATACAAGGAATCTAAAATAATACAAGGAAGCTAAAAATATAACTATATATATATATAACTATAAGTCGACGAAGAAGTAAATTTCTTATAGAGAATACTCCTATGTTTTAAGATAAAAATTAATAAACGATAATCCAGTAAAAACGTTCAATTCCTCCATGAATTACAGATCATCCCGTATAATGGATCATCGAGCGCTATCCTCATCGTTACGTTCCCCCTCGTGGATCAGATACGTTGATCGCGTAAACCACGAGGAAAGGATAGTGAAATAAAAAAAAAAAATAACGAAAAAACAGAATAATTGCGAGCTGATGCATCTGACCCAACGCATGGGTTCATCGTCCACTTTCCTGCCGGCCATTCTCGGACTAAACTCATTATCGGACTCATTATCGGACATTTCTATTAATCCAGCGCGCTCTATCTAATCGTCCATCGCGCCACACGGTGACGTAGCGTTCGCAGAAATCGTCGGAGCCTGGAGGAAAAAAATCGTAATATCTCGGTTGTGCAACTTCGATCGTCCGAGTTTCTCCTGATTAACGCTGGAATCCTCCTCGTAATACGCGATCTTAAATCGAACGATCGTTATCGAGCCACGGTCGTAATTACGGCATCCTCGACGCGTTTCCTATCGACGCGGCCAGCTCTGCCTCTTCGTCCCGTTTACCGGTCCGTTTTATAGAAAATCAGAAAATAAATGCCGACTAGGCCTTTCGATGCGCCTCCTCCATCCGTCCAGGAAGCTCTTAATTTGTCGCTAATTACTCGAAAGCACCGCGGATCCACGATCTTGGACGCGAGCTCGATTTCCTCGTTTAGATGTGATTAAGTAGAAGTGGAACTATTCGTCGAATTTTTCTCTAGTGGAACACGGGGACACTGGCGATTTAAATGCTGGGGTAACGGAGAGTACTGCAAAAGGAGCTACAGCGATTTCCTTCCCGTTTGATTTTATTAAAAAAGAAAATGATCAAGACACTTAAAAAAAAAAAACTGTTCATAATTCGAATGCTGGTCTGATTTCAGTTAACCGAAGAATTTGCTGTTCGGACTTCGAAACGTCTCTTTTCGCAAATTCGAGACACTTTGAAGCTATCTTTCACTCGTTATCACGTTTATAATAAAATGAACGAAATGGCGTGGTAGTCAACGTATTAACAGACGAGGAGGAAAAACGTGGGCATTCAAACTATTGTTCTTTCCCGTAAAAAAATGTTTGAACGATTCTCCCTCGCGTTAGCTGACAGTAACCGCTTTCATCGGCGCAGAGGGTGTTTGCGCGGGTATAACAGTGGTTTGTAACTATAGCAGCGGTCTGTATCCCAAAAATTGTCCGAGCAAACAACAGTCGCACCCGTTATCGAGACGGAGCGCCTCCCGATCATCCGTCTTCTAGCTCTCTCGCGCTCAGGACGGGCATCATCATCATCATCATCGTCGTCGTCGTGGATCGAAGGCTCGGACGGGCCTACGATCGGGTAGCTGGACGTGGCCAAGCACTGAACGGTAACGCTCCAGGCTGTGTGCGTTGCGATCCCGTATCTCTCGTTACACTTATGCAACCCGAGATTTATTGCCGATGATTATGCGCGGATGGAAGTACGCGGCGGAGGAGGTGGGGTCTCGCCCTCGGGTGCTCGCCCGGTTCGAGATATCGAACGCTCGCTATCGATTGACGTGGCCACGCCGTCCTCGATATATCCTCTATCGATGCCAATACACCTATCTCGCTCCCTCGCACTCGAACGGAGCCTATCGGGCGCGGGAGACAGCGCTGGAATATGATTTCATATCCATTTCTCTGGCCCCGACACGTTAATCAGATCTATTGGTCACGAGGACGATCGTTTCACGCTCCTCTGGCGCAGTTTTATTTAATTTTCCGTGGACGATCGTGACCGTTCCCCGCTCTCGTTAGGTGGAAGGTATCACTTCGACGGTGCTCGATTCCAGGCTGGTTTATAAATACAAGTTTCGAGCTGGAAGTTTCAAGGGACAGCACGATTTAAACGGTAAGTCGGTTCCTTAGAACGCCGTGTGAAAATTAGTGCAAGTCGGACGGAAATGGGCATCGTTTAGTTAGGTATTTAATTAAATTGAAGTCAGTCCCATGAATATTCCTACCGTCTGTGTCTATTACAAGAATTCGTCTCAATTAAATGATAGATTTGATGTTTCCAAATAAATGTTTCATTATAAATATGTACCTGAATATACGTCGCTCATGTATATTTTTATAATGGTAAATTTATTTGGAAATATCACAGCCATCGTTTCTTTTATACTTTTTTCGATAGATACAGAGGGTACGGATATTTATGGGACCGACTGTATGCAATTTAAATCTCTGTCGACACGATGGAGCATGTGAAATTCGCATCGAACTATAAAGATACTATAAAAACCTATAATTCTTACGCATATAACAGCTATCGAAGCTTGAGAGCACATTGATATATATTTCGTTGATCGCGTCATTTTGTTCGTAGTTATTACGAATTCACGTGTTAACCAGTGCACGATAAACACTGCCAATTTCGTGGGTATTTGTTCGTCAAACAATTCCAAACGCGGCGAAACGATTACTCGAAGCTCCGATGACGAAACGCTGTTTCGCGCGCCCCTTCCAAACAAACCGATCGTGCTTGCAGCGCGTAATGCATCGAAAACCGGATCGATCGCGGCACGGCGAGCGGTGCAATTAGGAAAACGTTGCACCGAGGAAGAGCCAGGATACGCACCGTTAACGGGAACCTGAATAGAAACAATCGACCCGCCGTACAATGGAAGCGACAACGGACCCGCCACTTAGACCAGCGAACTGCGCTTGCATTTCCAGCCGCGGTATCTACGGGATCGGACATATTGTGAGGCGCGCACGCGGACAAGATACGCGGGAACCGTCGATATCTCTAAGTATGTTATTATTATGTAATGTTCAATAACAATGGAAACGCCGCGATATCTCCGGAAATGCGCGATACCGTAACGACTTCGAGGGCTTCGTGACTCGCTTGCGAGAAAATAGATACTTTTCCTCGACGCGTGCTTCCCGCGTCCACTATTCGAGGGTGTACAAGATCTTTGAAGGGTACCGAGCAATTACTTACTTGTTTAAAAGACTCTGTTGGCCTAGAAAATCAACGAAGAATCGTCTATTCTTGCGAACGGTGTCTAAACTTTCGTTTTAGATATGAGAGAAGTAGTACTCCTTACACACCTCGAACTACCACTTCTAAATCTACTTTTCAAATCGATCTAAACCTTATACTTTTTATCCCTACGTTGTTCCTACATCCTAAAAGCCTTCACCTGGAAGCTACCTCAAGAATTTTTCAATTATCCCGTTTCGACCGCGGCTCCCGCCACCTTATTTGTATCATTATTCGCGTATCTCAAAGAGAACCGCTTTCCCTCGACTGCACGGTCGCAATTCAACGAGTCCCAGTTTCGTCGTGCGTGGAACACTCGCGGCGATAAACGCGAAGACGAACGCGACTCTTATCCGTTATCTCGCGGATCGTAATTAATGTCTCGTTAATTTGAGAAATCGAGCCCGTTATCGATACCTTCCTTACCCGGCCGTCGTTTCCTCTGTTTCGTGAAAACGTTTCGTCATATTTTGTCCGTTTCATTATCGAAGGCTGTCGGGCTCCTGGTCGTTTTTCAGGCATCCTTCAGGCCGCGTTTCCAACCGCTATCGCGAGACCAAGGTGTGCATGCACCGTATCGCGTGTACTGCGCCTAAGTTATCGTCTACCTACATGCGTTTACGTCCGCCGGGCGTATAGAGCGGCGACTTCACCGCGTATTCTCTCTATCGTTGACGAGGTCCTCGGTATGCGGCACAGATTACGATTTGTCGTTAGCCTCGCGATAAACTTTACGTCTACCGACGATATCAGTCGTATTCGAAACGCATAAAATATCGATAACTTCGACGACTGAAGAGTTTCGCGGATATTCTGATTGGCAAGATAGCATCACCGGTGAACGCGTATGACTTAGCTTCGCTTTCGACGTATGGGGACATTCGTGCGCGAGTTAGCGGATTTTATTGAACGATAAGTGAGGCAGAAGGAAAATGTCGCTAATTGGGGTGAGATACGTCGAGCATTCGTTCTTATTTTATTTTACATTCCACCTTCGCATTTCTTTCATCTCCCTTTAGCTGATTTCTTATTTTCCTTTTTCAAAGTTGCAGAGCACCGATGTTTTCAAAACGTCTTCAAAAAGAAGAGTGGATGGACGGTAATTAATTTCCCCATCTTCCACGTCACCCAACACAACCGCGCATCACTTTCCACGAAACTCCGCAACGCGTGTCGCAGGAATTCGGTTCGCGACCCAATTCCCAAACGCGCCAGCTCGGATTTCATAAGCAAGCCATCGCAAAAATACGCGCGCGTAACCCGCGACTCTTACGCGAGTCGTCAACCGAAAGATCCGGCCGCGATTCGTTTCGCGTAAACGCGCACGGGAAAAAATCAAGGTAGTCGGCGCGCAACTATAAATCTTCTACGCGGTGTCCCGAAGAATATCAGATACGCTACGGTAATATATTTCCTCGGGTCCGGACGATTTTAGTTTTTTTTTTCTTTTTTTTTTTTTTTTACAGACTCATCTACCCGATCCAGAGCTCGATTTACTACGTACGGTCGTTAAATTCGATTTCCAAGCGAAATGATCGAGGGAACGGGGACGACCGAAAAATAACAGATGAAAAAAATGTGAAAAAAAAAAAACGAACAGAAAAAAGGAGGAACGAGGAGAAAGAGAGTCGTGGGGTTAGAGGAGTCAGTCGTTGCCGCGATTAATAAATCCCGCGAGCGGCCCGTAACTCTCTCGTCGAGCTATAACTCGAAATAGTTGCCGCGGCTTTATCCGGCGTCGATCAGGACCCCGTCACACGATGCGTCGTGACGCCGCGCCTCCGAGCCCGCGACGCCGATTACGTCGCTCGTCGGATAGACTCGTGAGCTCTATTTTTTTGTTTTTTTTTCTTTTTTTTTGTTTTTTAAACCGTGATCGCGTATTTGCATCCGCCGCCGCGCTTCCCGATAAAGCCGCTCGAATTGAATCGATGCGTAGCGACTGACGGATCCGAAAACGCTTCTCGTCGCGGGAGCTTTTCTGGATTTATAGACGCGGAGAAAAACGAGACGGTGCGCCGTTTTCCCTGGACACCTTTCTCGCGTTCCAGGTGAGATCGCCTGGCTTTAAAGAGATTCCGGTGACGAATTTTACACGGATTTATTTTTGTTGTATTATACAAAAATACACGAACCGAGGTAATTTTTGTCTGCGAATCGATTTTAACGTACGGATATGCTGTCTCGCTTTAATATGGAGTAGAAGCAATCGTATATGTACAGTCAGTCTCGTAAATATTCGTATCCTCTACATCTGTTCAAGAAGTTCGTCTAAATTAAATGCTAGAAATTATTTTGTTGATCGGTAAGATTTAAGATTTCTTTAACAAATAAATGTTGATAAAATTTTGATTACTTTTCGGTTCCCCTAATATATACACGAATAAACTTTGCACTAGGATTAAAATTATACCAGCAAACAGCCAACCTGGCAAACTACCATATCATTACACCATAACGTATAGTTCCCACATTATCAAGGTAGTATTATCAAGTATATCACACTGGTGTTCTACTATACTGTCCACACCATCATAATACAATCCATAACGACACTATAATAACGATAGTCGCACAGTCGTGCTATCATAGCACCACATAGTCACACTGCTATGTCGCGACGCAGCAATATCACATTCTCATGGTACGGTACAGCGATACAGCTGACAGTGGCATAATACCGTACCACGATATCATCATAACATCGTGCTTTTATACCATCGCGTTATTCGACAGCCACGCTAAGACACTATCATACTCTCGCATCATCGATTCGGTTTCGAAATCGCAGAGCATCGCGCGAGACCAGTATCGTTAGTACGCGGCATCGTACTACGTGCGTCGACATCCTCGCAAGCGTCGCGACGCCCAGAGGTATACCAACGAGGGCCCGCATCGTGTAACAACGGCCGGTCGACTCACACCTGTTGCCGCACGCCAACGCCGCAGCAAAGCGGCACGGTGTTCGGTACGCGGCAATCGATTTAGCAACAAGCCGCAAAAATTGGAAGGTTAATTTCGCCCGCTTGTTTACGCTCGTCCGCAATTTGATTGCTCCCCTTCCACCCATGTACCGCCTATCTTACTTTGTCCTTCCGTTTCCGTTCGTCCTCGCCCTCCAGACTGGACGAGTGCGTAACAGAAGCGACCGGTCGATGACGTTCGATCGTTTGATGTATCGTTTGCGATCGCGCGGATGAATTTATTCGCTTCCAGAAGGAATACTTTGTCTTCGACATGATATATGTGCGTTTGTTCGCGTTAGGAAACTTTTGTTGTTCGATGATACGAGCACGAATATTTCTGCCGATGATTTTTATTTCTACGGTTGTTAATTTATACTTTATACGGTTATAATTCAAAATTGTATCGTTCGTTATCGAGAGGCACAAATACATCGAAGCGGTCTGCTTTAAATGGTTCCAATTACCATAGTATCTTCTATCGCGATTTACGCTGCGAAACAGCTACTTGTTTAGGGTAATAGAATAGCTGAAATTAAAATTGCTAATGAGCGGCGGGCACGTTTAAAAATCCGCGATAATATAAATTAAATCGTGTAACCCTAATGAATAATCTCCGAATGACCTTTAAATAGACACAATTATTAATTTGAAGAAATAATTATACGACCGCGGTGAAGCTAGAATACATTATCGTTCGAATAAATACGAGAGGGAACGCGGGTTTACAGGTTGCCGGTGGCGTCCTTGGTCGATCGATCGATCGATCGATCGATCGATTAGGAGTCGAAATCACCAAGTTGAGCCCAAATATTTGCATCCGACATCGAATCGTTTTCACCGGTTCATTGTTCTCGTTCCTCTTTCTTCTTCTGTCGCGTTTGGTTCGAATCGATCTTCTGGTATCGATAGATGTGCCCCTATCGATGATCGTGGTGTAATCGTGCCTAGTCGTTTAATTGAATAACGAGACGAAAAACGAGAGGCGGGAGCGTAGGAAACGTTAATGAAGTTCGACACTTCGTTTTAGATTATCGCTCGACAGCTGATTGATCGATTAAGCGGTCGATGAAAACGAACGGGTCGACGGGCGCGGTGAATGTGAACAGTTTCGAGTTACTTTTCATCGTGGAATGCCTGTAGGGATTAGATTCTATGCTAATACGATGAATTTTTCAAAAATTAACTCGTTAGGCTCCGATAAAGTTTTGTGAATGAAAATGTTCGATGATGAAAATCTTGGACTGAATAAAACGGATTACGTAGTAAAGCAGAACATCGGTAGCAGAATATGGATTACAATGCAGATACAAGCGAATAAAAAAAAAACCTTATAAACGAGTCCCGCTAGTAGACCTAGAAGAACACGCCGTAACTTTTGCACTCTCGAGAAATGTACATATCGAGAAATGTACATATCCAATTTATCGATCTACCTAATCGAACGAATTCAAAGAAACCTTGGCACCTGAGAAACGGAACACCGTCTACCAGAGCCACCGTTTGGATCAACTTTTCCCCACGAATCGGCGAGCAACGCTCGAAACAGGATCCAGTCGAACGGCTTCGATCGCGAGAAAACGTCACGTGGCGATACCGCTAAAAATCGTAACGGATCAATATCCCGTGTCCGTGGCGGGAGATCGAGACTAATCGACACCCCTCGGCGGGATTAGCCCGCGATCGGGCGCAGCGCTCGAATCCCCCCGTGGTTTTTATTTTTTTCAATTAACCAACGTTCGACTTTCGAAGGCGAGGAACGCGCACGATTCGCTTTCTCCTCTGTCCGATCGATCGGGCCGTGGTATCGATCCACGGCAGTATTTCTCCTTTCTCAGGGCCCCGGAGCCGAGACCGAGCTGGACCGAGAGGATTCGAAGCGGATAAAGAGCGAGCCAGAGGAGGCGAGGAGGGGCGAGGAGAGAGGGCTCGCTCGTCCAGGCCAAGAGATCCTCGCGGATCCTCGCCCGTACCGAAAACTGGTTCGTGCGGCATCAGATTGCGAAGATAGCCGAGTTTTATGCGCGGACCGCGATATCAGACGGTCCCATCGCGCCGGATGACTTTCCTGCGGATTCTTTCTTTCCCGTGGCTTTCCGATACCGTGGGCCCCGCTCGGGGAATGCCAGGGCCGTATTTAATCCTTTTTCTCCTACGTTCCCCCTTCGATGGTTTCGGACGCGGAAAAACGGAAGGACACCTTCGCCGTCGGCCGTCCACCGGAGGTCTGCACGTTCCGACGCGCCGCGATACCGCTCGATTCGGTCAGTTTATCTTTTTATCCGAGAACGCGATCGAATCGAATTTATGATTCTATCCGAGAAAACAGGACCTGGTCTTTTTTCCATCAGGCTCGAGGGCAGCGATGACCGATGGACGAGGCCGATGTCGATAACATGGTTATCGAGTGATCTGGGGGGCGTTCGAGTGTTATCGTCGCGGATAAGCTTCAAACTGGGAACGATACGAACGCGGAGACAATCTCATTTGACCCAGACCCTCTTTCCACCGTCTCCGTTCGTTTATATCTGTCACTCCCGGGCTCTGTAACCGACGCGCGTATCTTTGGGTTGATTTACTTATTTATTTACAGGAGAGCTTATTTGTTCCGAGGCTGAACAATGCCGGAGACAGGATCGACGGTAATTGGGATCGACCAGGCGAATGGGAAACCTTGATTGATCGAAGGCGAATGGGAAACCTTGATTGATCGAAGGCGTGGATGTTATGGAATGTATTGTTTTTACTCGTTTATTATTGAAAATTTCGTGGAGCACCCTAAATGGAGCGATGGTACTATGAGAAGATTGAACGGTAACCGGGAAAATTTTCGCGCAGTTTCGACGACGAGAGGCGCGAGATTCCTGTAATTTTACGACGCGGGGATATTTATGAGGGACCAGACGATCGGAACCGACACCGTACCTCGCGGAAACGTCGTTAGTGTATCGCGGGCAAACGATTCCTTCCTGGGCGACACCGTGTAGGAAGCCACCGTTGGAAAAAAAATTGCTCGTGACGAAACAGCTCGTTTCCACGCGTCGTTCGCGACGAAACCGATAACGTTTTACGAGAGCGCTCCTACTCGCTTTCTGCCGCCTTCGTTCCTGGATCGTTCGCCCGCGTCGCTTTTCACGCGATCCTCGAGGAAAAGGGACTGGGCTAGGGGAACAACTTTCCAGGTACGACGAAATAACCAATCAACAACTAACGATGGGACGAGTTCATAGATAACGGAGAGAGAATAAATCTGGGCGGTGGAGAACATCCGATTTGTCGCGCCTTATCAATCGAGGATAACTGTTCACTGGCATATCGATACTCTTGAAAATTTCTACTGCGATTCGATTTTGTTTAGAAACTATTGGAAACTGCGTACTAAAACATTAATTTTGGTATTTAGTTTTGTAACTCCATCAAAGTTCAAGTATTTCATTTCAATTCATTTTCTGTGACACTCAACTGACAGAATTAATTTTCTTAGTTTTTCAGTGGAAAGCACTGTCCCTTACATACGGGTGACGTAACGATCAACGTGTTAATTGACCTTACTTTATTCTATTGATCTTGGAAATCGTCAAAAATTGCGTTTAAAAGGTCTCAGACGGTAAAAAAAAATTAACAACTTAAGCCGATTCGAGACAAGCATAAAATTTCATGGAACGAAACCCTATTATCAATAATCTACTATAATCAAACAGACACTATCGCATGCGTAATAAAACAAACAACTACCGTCGAATATATACATTAAAAAAAATACCTTAATTTTCTTAACACTCAAAAATGAATACCACCCTCGAAACATCTTCCCGCAAAATTCGGTGCGCACCACACTGAACATTCCCAGTCTGAAATGGAAGCTGGTTGTCTACTAGGATCGATACAAGCGTGTTATATAAGGATTTCGAGGGGACAACAAAAATCTGAAAGTGAGGGGCGGGGGCAAGGTGAGGGAGTACGAGATTAAATCGAGGTTTAAGCGACGCGGTCGCGAAACTCGATAGGAATTGCAAAAAGGTCCCAGCCGATGCTCGATCGGGATCGAATTTCTCATCGGGGCCAAAAATCTCTTTTTTATTGGGACCCGTTGCCCGGAATCCGGCCGCTCCGTTTCAACGAGGCCGTGGACGCGGATCCTCGCGATCCTCTTTTTCGATCTCGGGAGATCTCCTTGATCTCGCTGCGCCGCTGTTGCGCGCATTCACGCGTGCTTGTTGCACACGTCCGACTGACTTTTCGTCCCGTGTGACAAACACACACACACACACACACACACACACACACACTTTTCTCCCCGAACAAGGGAGTTTGACAATGCGTCGTGTCGGAATGCAATTTCGTAAGCGCGAAACACGCCCACGGAATCGAGCGTTTATTTCGCGTCGACGATAACGCAGCGATTACCCGCCACGAGGAATATGCGATCGATAAGATCGAGGGAATTCAAAGGTCGAGGATTCTTTTAATTTTAATAGCGAAAGGAGCTTTGAATCTTTTGGGGTGCATTCTGCGAGGATTTGTAGTAAAAACGAGGCTTTACAGATGGAGCTGTGGGTTAGATTTGAAATTTAAGTATAATAACAGATACAGAAATATCGAATAAAAGGTCGATTTTCTATTTACGGTAATGGTAGAAAGACTCACCCCCGTGTTTACTCGGTTAAAATTATCGACACTGTATGGATCGGTACGGCGTATACGTACCTGGAACAAAAAAGGAGAGTGCGGTTAGAATCAAATAGTACACAACAAAGCTATTATTTAGCAAATCCTGCTAGGACCGACCGTCTTTCTTCACACAAAACATTCGGTACAGACGTCCGGAAATTCGTACGCTAGCCCTATCTTCTTTCAGGTGTTTGGCACCGCATAAATTCACGTTATTGCGGTAAACACGGTCGAGGTAGTTTTTAGACGTCAGAGCGTGGCGATCGAGCGCGTTCGTTCCCAATTAATCGATTTGCTTCGATGGTCAGCGCTGTCGAGATCGTATCTCTATACACAACCTACTACCTACTACCTACACTCAGAAGCGGCACGACCCGAAGAGCGAGAAGGAAAACGAGATAGAGATACGTCTCAAAGAAGCTCTCTATTGAAAGTGTCTAGAGATCGATGAACATCATTTTTTCGCGAAGAATTCATTACGCGTAGAGTATTCTTCGATGCTCCATCTGTGGACCAAGTTTCGTACAAAGTAGAGACTGATACAGTAACGGACGTGGGAGTAAGAAACTTTTACAGATGGTGGTCAGTAAAAGAATGATTAAAACTCGAGGAATAAGATTTGTTACAATTCGAGGAAGAAGGAGTGCAACCACTCGAGGAACACGAAATGCAAAATTTTTTAGATCGAGAATCGCGACGGTTCGAGAGACAAGACTCGTGACAACTCGAGGAACAAGGGTGCATCAACTCGAAGAACTTGTTCTACATTTCTCCAATTCACCGACTACGCGAACGCTATGCTTCGTAACCATAACAGGAAGGTAACCTAGAGGATAAAGAATCTCGAGAGCCTTAATGCGCGATTTTTCCCGGGAAAATTCAGCGTCGCGTTGGAGGTAAAGGCGATTCCGTTGCCTCATCGCCTGTGATTAATGCGTGCGTAGCAGAAAATGGGTCGAACGAAATGAATATTATCGCGGCGCATTTTTACACGCGCCGTTATAGGTTGACTGATATTAATATGTTAATGGGGACCGACGATTATCATAATATAATTCACGTGGCTCGCAAAGGGGGAACGCCGCTTATCGCGGCGCGCTGTTCCGTGAGATTATCGGTCGTGTTCCCCAGGTATCTCGCCGAGGTGTTAATCGATCGAAGATCGATATCGGCCCTATCCGTCGCGATTTACCGCGATTATTATCGCTGAATACGATCGATAAGACGGAATCTTGCCGCGGGGATAAGCGATCGTCACTACTGGTTCTCGGCTTTTCTGTTGCTCCTTTCTTCGGGGTTAATTACCGGTTGCACTGTAATGCGGTATAAGTGTATCCTGGGTGCTACGTGACCAGCCTCGGGATGAATTTATTCGGAGTGGAAACACTTTAATCTTGGTGAATCGCGATATTTTATATTTATAATGGACGTTGGTTTATTAGAGTTTAGGATGAATGTGAATATTCACTGAAGACGTAAGCTATCGACAGATAACGATAACGATTTCGATGGCGCACTGGTCTGCTTCGGGTCTAAATTATTTCCCCGAATTTTTAAGGAATAAATATATTTTTATATAGGCAATGGGCATCGGTCTTCAATGGCCACAGTATTTTAATTGTACAGAACTTTAATTTATTATAAAGCACAATTCGAATTTTCCTTCGCCGTTCAAAAAATTCGGGCTGATCATGTCACGGTATTATGAACATAAATAAGTAATCTTCCCACACTTACATATTCCAGCGCGAAATCTCCGTTCGAATCCGCTCGAATAATCTAGGACTTTACTGTAAATCATTTTCAATTAACTGGCCATAAATCATGAACAGAGATAAAGCGAGATTATCCAAGAACCGAGAGTCGACGGTTATCCGAGGTAACGCCACAAATTGAGGAAAGCCATAAATCGCGATCAATTCGAAAACGCATCGAGACACAACGCAGCGCATTTCATTTTCTCCGCGTTCGATCGCGCGATACAACTTCGAGCCGAGCGATAAATCAACCAGGAAAACAATAATTCGTCGAAGCTTAAGCTTGCATTTTTTGTTCACGATGAAAAATCGCCCCCCTCCGACCCTCTCCTTTGTCATTCGTCACCGAACAAAATTCGAACCGTCCGTGACGCGACGCAACGAGTACACCCACGAATTTCCGAAACGAAAAAAACGAGATTCGATTTCAATAACGGAATTTCAGCTGCCACCTCATTGCTCATTCGATCGAATACAAATAACAATCACGGTTCAGAAATAAGTATTCGTTGTACACAGCAATCGTGAGAAACTTGTCAATATCTTAATAACCCATTGATTGGACCAACTAAATATTATTTCTGAGTTCAATTAACTATTAGCAATATTTGTTTATCGATTCGTGTAAATTTTTATCAGATTACTTCGACGACGACCTTCAATTCTACTAATAAGTGTCGTCCGAAAACTCAAGTTACCAATTAATATAACCTTCATCCTTCTGACGTTTTTATAAGTTTCTGACTTCGAAACTTACGTACACTATAAATTTAACGACTCCGAGGTCTTGTGTTGTTCAATCGTGTTCCGACCTCCGACTCGTACACATCTGAGAATAAACACTTAAAGCTATTTCGTATTGTCAGATATTCCGTGCATTATAAACTACTCTTAAATCCTTAAATAACTATCCAACATAAACAGACCTCCAATCTCAAAATCTGGCCATCTCGATCATCCCCTTGGACCCGTTTCAGGCTCGTCGCGCGCTTTCGCGGTATCACGTTTTCGCGTATCACGTCTAAGCGTCCGGTTCGATGCCCGTCCCAGCAATTATCGTAACATTATTCCCAGCGACCGATCCCGCATAGATAAACGAATAAGTAAAACAGCCCCGGTGGGTTGGCACGGTGCACGGCTGTTCGGTTTCGTGGCGGCATTCGCGGCGGTGATTTGGCGGGATCGCAGATCGCGATAGCTCGACTAAGTAAGATCGAGGTGTCGGCGCGGTAGGGTGGACTTGCCCGCAAGCATAAACTCGCCCCCGCCCCGACCCCTTTCCAGCCCTGGCGTCGCGTCGATCCACGGTTTAGGGGATGCGAGGCACGCGACTGCCGCCCCATTGCGCCGCGTTAGTTTTCACCCTCTACCGCCGTCGTTTTTCGGCCCGCGACCAACCACCCTCCCTCAGCCCTTCGTTGGCCGCTCGCCATCCAACGCGAAACAGGCGATTTTCGCGAATTTCCTTCCGGCAAACTACTCGAAGTGGACTTTCGAAGTTTGGGAGGTTTATTTATACAGAAGATTCCCTGAAATTTTTGTCTGGCCGTGATCGATTCGTTTAGGAGTTACGTGGGATACTTTACGCCAAGGGAAACTAGCTAACGTGTTCTCTTTAAATTGGAAAAACTACACGTTTCGCCTCGATCTCTTTAGAGCCAATAAAGTTTCAACTCTATACAACAACGAAATTAGAATAATAAAGAACAGCGTATTTCACTAATATCACGCGATATTTGTTCCAACCGAGTCTAGAACAGAGGTACAAAAAGTACAACGCAGATAAGTATATCAACGATCGCTCGAATCTACCGGACGACGTGGACATAGTTACGAGAAGCAACGATTACTGTCCCGCTAGGTGCAACACTATCGTTTATCGCTCGCAGCCACGATTACTTCAAACAGTACTTAACCGGCCGACATACTTCAAAGTTCGCAAATACCGGCATGCGCACGCCTGTGGTCATTATAATTATCGCTGAATGTTCTAATCGCTCGCGATTATTTGTCTCGATACGTTTTACAAGCGCACGGACCGCTGACTCGGCCTCCCCCTTACGTGGTTCGTTTCGAGTAGGAGGACCGATAAAGAACCGTCTTAATCGCTATGCAAAACAGGAAGCCGGGACGTGGAAAAATGCTCGCATAATTTACTCCATCGATCCCTACGATCGGTAAGCGTGATCCACGCTGCACGGTCAGCCGCTCTTCATCCCTTTTGATCTCGCTCCAACGTCGCGGTTGGTTTATAGCCGCTTAGTTGGAAACGTGTGTTAATAAATACAGCTGTGTCGCCTTTTAATGGCTGATTTTTATTGGTCATTAGCGGTCTCGAAACATTTTATAAGAGACTCGCACGCGAACAAAGCAGACTAAGATATGTTTTTATTGGGTAGTTGTAATTCGTTTAAATCGAGCCTGTTTTATTGATCTGTATTCATCAAATTTTTGGTATAATATTCGTGAAGTCTATAAAATTACTTGGTGGGAGACTCTTGGTGAACGAAATACTTGGAAAAGTTGGTATTAATAAATCAGCCGTGTTTAAGTAACACGACGATACAAATTTGTTTAAATCGAATTTCGAAATAGGACCATTTATCGTGTAAGTGCTTCCTCGGAGAGATAACATTTTCTTCCTGGATATATCACGATTTCATAATGGATTTTTATTCCGCCAGCCTGATTCTGAGTGCAATATTAGTATCTCCCTCGGATCTCCCTCTCGCTATTTTTCGCCATCAGCGTTTGATCGTCGTGAAGTGGCGCGAAAATACGAGTCGGTCAGGCGAAGTGGAGCGAGCTGGAATGGACGCGGCGATAAGAAAGTCGCCCACTCGTTATCGCTTATCCTTATTCCAGTGCGAAAATAAAGAAAATAAAGAAAAACTATCTGCAAATACAAACGATACGTATCTGCGACCGTATCCGCGTCGATGAAACGCGACGCAAGACTCGCGTTCCCGGCTCGTAATTAGAATAAAAATTGCTCTGGGGAAGAAGAAGAGTGTGTATAGAAAGAGGGAGAGGGGGGGGGCGGGGGGCGAGGGGGGGAGAGAAGAAATTGTACAAAGTTCATCGTTGAATCGATAACGAGGAACGAGATTCTTATCGTCGGACATTTGTCATCGTCGCGGAGAAAATGAAAATTATTTCTCGATCGGCCGTACTTTGCGCAATTGGCGTCGACTGTTGCGATCGTTTAAACAACTGTCTCCTAGTTTGAATGAGCCTCGAACGTTGTGGAAAAAGTGGGTTAAGGGAGGCGGTAAATATCGCGAGAAATTGGAGCTGGGCGTAAATTGGCCCGAGACGATTGAAGAGTAGCCAGGGGGATGGAACGGGGGCACTTTAATACGAATGGCTCGAGCATTCATGGTTTTTCGGATTTTAGTACTCGGAAGTTTTGCTTTCCCAGCTTTTAATGCTCCGAACCCCTGCTTTCTAAGCTTCTACCGCTCAGAACCCTTACTTTCTCAGCTTCTAACGCCAAGCATCCGTACTCTCTCACCTTCTAACGTTCCGAATCCCTGGTTTCCAAGCTTCCAACCCTCAAAATCCTTACTTTCCTAGCTTCTAACGCTCCGAATCTCTGGCTTCCAAGCTTCCAACGCTCAAAATCCTTACTTTCCTAGCTTCTACCGCTCGGATTCTTACTTTCTCAGCTTTTAACGTCCAGAACCCTTACTTTCTCAGCTTCCACCGCTCAGAGTCCCTGATTCCGCAGCTATCGACACTCGGAGCCCCCAATTCCCCACGTGCCTGGCTCGAAACCGTTTCTAAAGTCCGGTGGACAACGTATGGCCATGAAAATCATGGAATTTCCGTCGCGAAAGGGGAACAGGGAAAAATTCGCCTCGAACGCGGTTCTTCGTGGGGAGTCCGTGAAGTGGCGCGAAAATACGAGTCGTCCGGGCGAAGTGGAGCGAGCTGGAATGGATGCGACGGAATATACGTACGGGGCGAAGCAAACCGGCGCGGCGCGCCGATAAGAGCGGTGGCGAGCCGCTATCGCGATCGTCGCGCGGCCACGTCGCGCGATAACGATAACAAACTCTCTCCCTCCCGTCCTCGATGCCAGCACGCTGTCTCTCTTGCTCGCGAATCGCTTACACCTACATACGAACGAGGACGTGTGCATTATGCGCTTGTCGAGGGCGAGAGGTGACTCGTCGTTACTGCGCTCGCTACCTTCGCGAAACCCGCGATCCACGGTGCGTGCCACGTCGACGAAACGAACCCAAGACGAAAGAACCGAAGGAAGGAATCGAAGGAAGGAGTCCAATGACGATGAGGAAGGTGGTAACGCGTCGAAGGGAACGAAAGAGGAATGATGAAACGAGGGGTATTTGCTTGAGGAACTGGGACAGTCTTGATCTCGTGCTATTTTATAGAAATAGAGATAAATGAATTTCTTTGTTGGAAAAAGAATAGATGAAATAAGGCTGGTAATGCAGGTGTTTGTTCCGGAGAATTAGAAGTTGTTTCTGTTTGTGGCTGAATCGAACCGAAAATAGTTTAGATTTAGATCGAATGCCATATATCGTAATAATATGTGATACATTAATAATACCAGTAATAATACGCGTATATTGTAGAACACAAGCTGAACCGACGTATTAAATAAAATACGACACGTAGAAGTAAAGATAAATACGGAGATACTGTGTAAAGCCGAGGTACCGCCATGCCTCGTTATTAAGTCACCCTAGAGATACGTGTGTCAATAACACAATAATTCTAGAAAGCAGAACGGTGAGTCCAGGCGCTAATCTTGACGTTAATCTTTAGTTCCATAATTTTCTGTCGTTGCGACAAATAAAATGCATACGTTCGTATGCATACATTTACCTCATACACCTATAACACGCGCCCTAAGTACCCAGAAATGTTACCTACGATTGTTCTCAAAATAAAATCCTAAAATGAGACTCGAACTCAAAAGCATAACGGTAATTTTAATAAGATATAGATGCCTTCTCTCATTTCGTTTCATCATCAATAATTCATATTTTTTTTTTTTTTTTTTTAATGTAGACATACTCCATATTCAGATATAACAAGCTCAATATTTCCAAACAAATATATCATTACGAATATGTACACGAATTTGGACTAATTTCTTCAATAATCATAAAGGGTACGGATACTTATGGGACTTGACTTGTAAACGAGAAATCTATCGCGTTCCTTCTAACTCATCGACCGTTAGGACCGATCCACCAGCTGGAACAAAAGTTAAAATAACTTTGCCGTATCCTCGTTCCGCATAATATTCATTCGTCGATAACAATAAAGCCCGTTGAAGCGTGCGGGCATTCCAAGCAAAAGAATTCATTTCTCCCAGATTATCAAACCGCGGACTGGTAGAGTCGAGCGGCGCGAATCGCTGTCAGTGGCCATTCTAATCCATCCGATAGCGAGGAACACACATCCACGGGTCCGTTTCGCCTGGCGTCGTCGCAATCTCCGCGCACCTATTGAAATTTCCAACGGATCCGACGAGAGTGAGGAAGCGTGCAGTCTCCGGAGACCAGAGGCGCACCACCGGCGACCTATATGCGTCCACTCCCGCGATCCACCCTCACACGTACATAAACACACACACCTGTCTCCAATGCTGCATAGGTGGTTGCAAGGGTCCAAACGCGAGCAGAAGGGGCGGTTGGTCCGTGGTCGGTGGCGGTGTTATCGCGTCGGCCCAGATTGAATATATTTCATATGTTTTCATAACTACCGCAGCCGGGCCGCTGCGTCCCCGCTATCTGCGCCCACCTACGGCTACACCTCCTGCTGGAGTCGCCTCTACGACGCGAAATGGGGTGGCGTTACGGGCCAGAGGGGCGAGCACGGAGCCGGTGCGCCGAAGGGTGGGTTTGGATCGAAAGAGGGAGCGCGGAGAAAGAACCTGGGAGGGATTTGTGGGAAAAGGCGCGAAGATCGAACCGGTTAAAGCCCAGTTTCCACGGGCAGAGGCTATCAGCAGTGGTGGTGGTCCAAGAAGCCACGACACCGTGCGATTCTTTAACGAATAGATCTTTTTTTCACCTGACCAATAACTGCCACTCGAAAGCTAAATCCAAGCGTTCGTGCTCGCGAAAAGTCTGGTTGCCCACGTCTGCCTCGGTATATAAATCCAGAAGCTTATACAAATTTACACGAATGTCTTTGACACGTTAACCTTGCGCGCTCCTATATTCCTCTATTTATTTAAATTGCCTTATTTTTTTAGTTAAAGTAAATTTCGAACGAAACACTCAAAAGCGTTGGGAGCTGTCGATAACGAAATTGAAATTCAATTCAAAGCGCAAGACGCTATCAAATTTTTGTACGTCCTGTTATTACGCATTTTGCGCCCTTCATCTTCAACAATTCACTACAAATTCCAACCTACTAGAATACCCGAAAGTCAACGCACCGACATACCTCTTCGGCATTTTTGCACGTGGAAACTCGGCGTAAGACGCTCAGGGGAGGAAACGAGAGATCGTGGAGGGAAGGTTGGATGCCGAGGGCGCGAGAAGAAGGGAAGAGAGTCGGGTCGGTTCCAACCGCGGCCACGGGAAATCAACCGTGAGGAGATACCGGTTGACTGATGTGCGCCTTTCTGTTGTAAAACGATAAAGGCGGCGTGGCATTGGTCGGACCGAGGGTTTCCGATAGCCAGCCGCCACCCTCTTCCTCCCCGTTGCCCGCCAACGACCCCTACGAGGACCTTCGGGGTTGGAGGGGTTGGGAAAAGAAGGGCGAGTCCGGTAGGTGCATTTTACATTGTATACCCGTGGAAAACGGGCGAGACGAAGCGAGAACGAAGGATCGCCAGAAACGAAGGACGGTGATCCGACGCCACAGGCTGAATATTCATCTCGCGTGGCCGGTCCGCTGTCTGCGCGACGATAACGACGTCGCGAGAAACTCTTATCTACGCCTTTTCTGGACGCCAACCGGGGATTGTCATCGAGACTCGCTGCGATTGTCGTTCTATTTTCTTTTTTTTTTTCTCTTTTTTCAAATATCGTTCGCAGAGAAACTAGAAAATCGTGGAACTTTTTTATTTTGGGTCCGAAAATCGACTCTTTCGTTAACAATGTTACCATTTGAAAAGCAATAAAATCTATAAAGAAATATATATCTTTATACATGTTTGTTTTTATAAGCTCCTTGTGAACGTACGATCGAATACGAAGAAATGGAAGTACAAAGCGGTTTGACGAAAGCCTCGCGCTATTTTCGCCGTGTCGCAGCGGTCGTTTTGCATTTGAGAATCATCGAGGAAAAAGATGTAATGCGCAATTTGTATCGATAAACCTCAGCATCACGCGACAACCTCATTTCGCTCGATACCCAAGGTAAAGGAGATTACGACAGAAGTGGAAACATTGAAAAGGAGTCGGCCTCAAGTATCGAGTACGGTATCGGCGAGTTACTCAGGGACACATCGGGAGCGTTTTAATGGGGCAACTTATACGCCGGTTGGATTTTTCGCACCCTTGGTAACGAAGGAACTCCATCTGCGCGTTAATATCGTCAACTGATTGCGAATTACGAGCCAAAGTTCCTTCTTCTTATTCCTTCTTCCACGCCCTCGAGCACATTTTCGCTAAAACGATTATTACTAGCCAGGAATAAATAAAAATAAGGATAATAATGATAAACGATTATAGTTATCGTCGCGTTATGGGTCCCCAAGCATTTCGTCTCAATTTAGAAAAAAAGTATTCGAACGAAATGACCTTTAAAAGTAATATCCAATCCTTTCCTCGAGTTTATCCTCTTGTTACACGTTGCGCGCACGGTGGATGTATCAGCTGCGAGATCGAGCCATAAAGCTGGCCATTCATTCGATATCGGAGCAGTACCTCCGTGAGATGATAACAAGAATAGGTGAGCATAGGTGGGCCACTCTTGCCACGGCTTTTGTCCGACGACAACGCGGTTACGAGAGATGGGGAGACGACTTTCTATAAAGGGGGGTTAGAACGGTCAGCGTACATTTTGCAAAGTGGATAACATCGATCGGATAAAGGGGGAAATACGCGCTGGTATGCCCTCGCCGTGTTTTCCCATCCTGCACGATCACGAATTAAAAAGATCATAGAAAATGAAATGGAATTTTTATATATTTTAGGTATTAATTAATTCGCGAACGTATACGTAACCAAGAAATAATTCTTTGTGAAAAGATGAAATTTATATAACGGAAGCGAGGAAGAATGAAAGAATAACAAACAATTTTCTAATAATTCTAATCCTCCTAATGGGATATAAAATTGTTTCGTATTCCTTTCAGCTGGGTGAAATTCCAGCGCGGAATCGCCGAATTTCCTAGGTGAAAATTACGCCGTGCTCGTAACGGAGCCTGAAATTATTTTCAACACGCGAGATACTCGGCTCGGATAACGAAAGCTGGCAAAGACATGTTCGATCATTCGCGTTATTTTTATGCCGCGTGGCGATAATACGAGTTAAGTCATCGGATTGATTGCTCTTTAGAGAAGACGGGAGGAAACGGGAGGGGAACGGGGAACAATGCGGGCAACTTTATCGAATCTCGACCTCCGACCTCTTATCGCTCGTTCACCGATAGACATTCGCGCCTATCGCGATTCGAATTGGTGCCTTTTAAGGATTCCACGGATCTCGTTTATCTCCGCGACGGTAATTAAAAGTCTCTCGTGGAAAATGCACGCTCCACTCCGACCAACAGCTGAACGAGGTTTGTAAACTTTGTTAAAAATATTCTACCGGTATTCTACGCTAGTCTTCGACCAGTGACCCTCGTGACATATTTTTACTAACGCATTTCTCTTCGAACGGGGCTGACGAAGTCGTTCCACGATGGAAAACGAACGGATCTAACGACACTAATAACTAAATTCCGGAGTGACGATTTCTTTCAGTAAACGTAACAGACCATAATACCCGAGCAGGAGTTAACAAAACTTCCTCGATGTTTCGCGTGTTTCCGTGAGAAGTACATAATGGTTGGTCGCCGTCTTTGGTGCAATTAATTAGCGTCATTAGTGCCATTGGCTGAGCGCCTGCCTCGTTAAACCCCCTCCTCGCTCTTCACTTGCTTCCACACACACCCCCTTTACCCTCTTTTCTTCCCTGGGTGAACGACCGTTTTTGCCGTAGACAGTTTCGCGACTTACGAACCCCTCGTGGACTCCTCTGTCGAGAGTGAAACGAAGGAATCCTCCTGACGGTGATGAGCTCGTGAATCGTTTCTCGGAACGGGCCAAGCGTTTCTACACACTCTGGACGAATTTATATACGGGTCTTCGAGTGTTTTGTTTGGTTTCGTGAAGTTTGATGTGCTTAGTTGCCAAGTACCCTTACTTGGCAGTAAAGTTTCGTTCATGTATTCCGTAATATTCAATTCGTAGGCACTCTAGGTACTTTAAAAGTTCAGCTTTGGAAGCATAGTCTATGGAATAATAGTACTTTCTCTTTGTCAAGTAAAAATTAAGAATTCCATAGGAGCGATCGAACTATTCCACTTTAATTAAACATCGAACAGAGGAATCGGTGATAACTCCCCCCTCTGAAGCAGACCTCGTATCAGCTTGAAAAGCAACCACAAACGCGATCTTAAACGACCAACTGCCTGTGCTACAGCTACACCCACGAATATTCCTACTTGGAGAATGAAATAGCTTCGACTTTCTCGATACAAGAACGAACTGCACGATTTTTCGTAACGCGGAGAAAGGCCCGTGAAAACGTAGATGCACGTAAATGCGGGCCGATCGGTGTTCGCGTGAGAATGCGTGCACACCATCGCGGCATCTGCGTGTCCAGGCGTGTAAGAGTTGCATTAGTTATCTTCGTGCCGCGGAGGTGGTTCGAGGACGATAGGGGAGGAATGCAACCGTTGGTTTATCGACGAAGCGTGGGTTTCGGAGTGCCGTCTTCTGGACCGAGAATGCAGGTGCTTTATCTCCGCGGCCACGTACGAAAAAACGACGATCCGTGGGGATTACTCCAAATAAACTTCTGTCGAGATGCGTTTCAACCGTATTTAACAGTGATACGCCGGGGAACCGGACGGTTTTTATATTTCACGGCGCGTCGGGCCACTCCGCTTAAATAATTATCTGCCCTGTAAATCTTAGATTTCTTAATCTCGTGTCCCGAAGGGGACGCCGTTGAAAGGGTCCAACGGGCCCGAATCTCGCTCCAAGTGGACAACGAGCCTTGGAGATCCGAGCACCTTCGCGTCCGCCAGCGTTTTTTCTTAAACAAGAAAGCGGACGCGAAACGAATGGTCACGAACCTCCTTCGTCAGATGGCTCGATTCGGTGCTCGAAACTTACCCCCGTGTTACTCCGCTGGCATTATCAAGATTGAATTGGCGTATACGTACCTGAAACAAAAATTAAGAACACGGTTAGAATAAAATACTACGACTATTCTTGTTTGTCTTAGTTTAAAAGTATGAATGTATTTTATAGTTAATGGAAATGGAAAATTCGTTCTTATCACCGACACTTTCTTTTTTTTTTTTTTTTTTTTTTTTTAATTCGATTACCAAGTAAACTGCGCTCGTACACGTGCTCCGATGACTATAGCCGGAACAAAATCAAATAGGACTGGTCTCTCGCGATCGATTATTCGTACTCCAACTCGATGCTTTAATCATTTTCCAAATGATTCGATGCAACAGTTACCGACTCGAAACTTTGTACGCTTTATCTCGAAGCCTCCATCGAACGCTGAACAAAGCAGAACATTGGGTTACCATAAAGAATAAATTGAATTTGTTCAGGCAATTTAGTAACGAGAAAACCGCATAAACAGCCCTTGAGGCGCACGTGTGCTTAATCTTAAGTACGTGCTCGATTCTCTCATGAAGAATGAATTAACATGAGTTTAAACGCATTTCTCATATTTCACCAGCGTTACCGAGACAATCGGGGAAACGTTCGCACGCCCGTACCAACGAATACAGTACATTAAGCGTGCAATCTCGACCGTTCTATCTGAAGGAGTGTTCATCAGATGAACGCGGAATTTATTTACGATAGTTAAAAATGAAGTCTAAGAATCGAAGGGTCTGTCTAGTTTCACGCTCTGAAGACTCGGTGACATTCGAATTTTTTTTCTCGACGAACCTGTTTAAACCTTGTGGACGTATTAACGTTTTCTCAAAGTGTAGGAATTTTTCGAAGAATATATAACTAATTTTAGCGGTGTAATACTTGGCTGGGCACGATTTACAAATACGACATGCATTCATCACGCCTTAACATCCGAACGGAACATTTTGTTCATGAATTTTAAAGAGACTCGGTCTTCGATAAAAATAGAATTCACGATCCTTCGTGATATTTTTAATCCTCGAAATCGCATTCGTTAAATCAGAAACTGCAGAAAGAAGAAATTGAATTTCCACCGCCTCCCGACTGGGCTTTAACAAATTCTACACAAGGCTGGCTGGGAAGGATCCAGCCGGTCATTCCGCGGCCGATCGATGCTCGGCCGCGTCAATTAACGGCCGAGCCCGATTTACATAATCGAACACATAAAAAACCGCTAATTAGAATCCGCGAGCGTTAATTACACGCGGGTGGTAGCTCCTAATACGCGGCGCGGTCACGAGAGATCGTGAACGGGAACGTTACAGATTCGTCAGATCGCACGAGGATAGATCCGTGGATGGATCGAGAGAGGGGTCAGGGTTCGATCAAACTTTCCCGAAGGTCACGACGAAGGGGGAGGGTCGACTCCAGCCGGCCTTACCTCGGCCAGCCACCCAACAGGTAGGTTCATACAACGGTGGATCACGAAGAATAGTCGTTAATGCCGAGCAGTCTGCGGATCGAGAGAAAAAGGGGGGAACGAAGAACAAATAGAGAGGACGATCCGTGAACAGATGGTCAACGACAAAGTACACCTTGTACACGTGCAAATAACTCAACTGGTACAGCCACAATGGGGAACCCGCTTCTACGAGAACGGAAGGACGCGAACTGACGATACCGAACGCCATGTTTGGTCCGCGTAGGATCGGCGACGGGTACAGGTCTGCAGGGTTCGAAAATGGGTTGAAATGGGCCTAAAAATGGCAAACTTGGGCCAAGTATTCCCAAATTCTTTGGGAATTATTACGAAAATGTTGGTTTTATTTCTACCCAGCTGTGTCGTTGCTCTACCGTCTTTCATCTTCGAATTTTCAAGTTTTCAGTAATAGAAAGCTACACTATCCCTTAGTAACCCAGGCTTTATTATATTTTGATAAAAATAAGGTTGCGGCATCGCGGTACTCGCAATCATGCGAAACCGTGGAGTGCAGCCAGTATTATGGATAAAAAAAAATAGAGAGAAATAAAAGATACATGGATACGCGCGTATCAGCATCAAAACTATTTCAGAATTGTAAACAGACCAGTCGATAAACAAAAGATTGGAACGCGTCCTTAAACGCAGCCACGTGTAACCGTGTCCGTCGACGTAATTGCGCGCTGGAATACCGCGTATGATGTAACGCCACGATAGCGGTGCTGCCAGAGGGGATACTGACCCGAGGGGGTTGGGTAAAGGATTCAATGACAAGACGGGGTATCTTCCAGGGCGCCTCCCTCCTGCCCCTCTCTTCAAATGGTTATCTTTACGAGAAGCGACGAGGTTTACGTCGGGCCTTTATCCTCCGCTTCGCTGGGCCCGGAGTGAAGGATTTCGGGGAAAGTGAAACGAATAGCACCGAATGCAAGTAATGAATAATTGGGAAATGAATTAAATTCACTTACGAACGTTGAAGTATGATTTAATTCTCTTTATCCTGAATACGTGTAATCGTAATCTGACTAGCGCGTACAATGCCAAAAGAAACCAAGATCGTTTAACTTAGCGCGGTATCCTACATCATTAAAAATACACTATGCGGTTTAAAGAAACATCGATGACCTTTGGAAAACCTTGGCGATAGCGTCAAACGAGCTATCACGTTTTATCAACATATTAATTCCAACTCCGGATAGAAGTTAAAAATATACAAGTTGCCACGTTATTTATTTCAAATCACTTTCCATCACCGCGTTACAGTTCTCCTTGAAATCTTCACCCTCTAAACACTCCAACCATCATTTCGATCGTCACCCTCTTCCCGCATTTCCATTTTCTCCCAGCTCCCTAACAGGCTCCGTTCGGGTATCGAATCGTCCCCAACATCCTACGCGCGAGCATCCACGGAATTTTGAGAACGGCAGGGGCAACGAAGCCGCGACCGAGTTTATCATCGTATCGAGTTTGTTTGCACGGTAGCCCCGATGATCGTACGTACAGGTAAACGCATGTTCGGAAGCGGCGCGCGTGTTCGATGGCCGAGTGTCCGTACGCGGAACGCACACGAGCGCGATCGAAGCTGGTACGCGCGGAGTCGGACGCGGCAATCGGTGGGAGCGCCGTGGTCGAATCTAATTAAATATAATTAGCTGCGATTTGCATAGATAGCCGATAGAGACCGGACGCGGTGATAACCGCGATAACGGGCGTGCACCGCCGATACGAGGGACGATTATTGTTGCCGGCCCTGGGTCTCGCTGCCCGAGCAGACATCGCCACGATCATCGCGAACTCCCTCTGTCTCTCTCCCTCTTTACTATCCGCGTTTTTCCTATCCTCTTCCCGCCCCCACGAAATAGCTCGGTCCGATAGTTCCACGCGAACTTTTCTACTTTTACGACTGGACTTGATTTTTCGTGAACGTTCACGTCTGTTTTATGTTTGTTCGCTACTCTTTCGGAAGAATATGTTCGCTGCTGGGAGTCGATACAAGCAGAGTATTGTTTGAGACTCGAGTTTGGATGTTCAACGATTGGTACGAGCAAGGATCGAGCTGCGACCTGCTGACGTTTGAAGCTGGCGTTCGTGCATCGTTTTCAAACGCATTCCTCTTCCGACTTTCAATCATTTTCTTTCGCATGTAAGTTTTCTTGTAAACATCGAACTTTCTTGCAGATTAGTCGTATTCTGGATGTTCATTTTTCTATCGGATCTTGGCTCCCTTCCGAATAGTGCTTTTTCTATCGAGCATTAGTCTTTTTCTGGATAGAAGGTTCCTTCTGCATCGTTATTTTTGTCCTAATATCAGTCTTCTTCCGGACGTTCATTTTTCATTTGTATGTCGAGGTGTCTTCCTTGAATATTTGATCTTTGCTTGACATTAGGTCTTTTAAAATATTCCATTTTACATTTACCGGAGCCAATCCGAGTCATTATCGTAAAGAACCACGAACACCAATAACCCACCTAACACCCAATCAATTTACACTCACAAATTCTAAGGAAATTCTTACAGGTCCTCAATCATACATAAATTGAACGACAGTGATTGTAAACCGACTTACTAGAATACAGAAAAGGCAAAACTAATTTATTATTAACGCGAAACTAATCTCATAGCTCGGCGACCAATGTAATCAAACTAGCACAATCAAATTAACACAATCCCGTAGCTCAGCGAATAGTGTAATCAAGCACAAAGCCTGTCCCCAATCATTTACTCACTTCCGTTTGATTACATTTAAAAGTGAAAAACGACATTCGAATGGTTTTCAATCATAAAAAACAAAATAATAAATTCACCCACCGAAGATCAACCCCTCGCAAAAGTAGACTACCCTCCAAAAGTATCATCTATACCTAATTTTCCTCGGGGCATCGATGACCAACCCCTCGTAAACTCCACGATCGACAAGTCCATCTGAACAAATTAATACCGTCGCGTTTCATCCTCCCTCCGTCCCCCGAGCGGCTCTTTATCGAAATACGAAGGCGGCAGCGTTCATGTATCATTTTTAAGCGCGCTCTCCTTTCGATTTTCAATAACGCGACGATCCCCGGCCGATACGCCGCGTCATTGATCTAACACGCGCGGCGTCTTCCGTCGCCGGGCGATAGATTTTCGCGACGGGCCGGAATTAAACGGACTATGATCCATAGATCATGGGAGATCGAGCAGCCACGAAGGCGGCTCTCCGTGCCCCGTGGAAACGATCCTACGTTGGATCCTGCTGCTGCTGCAGTCTGGGGTAATGACGTGCGAACAGATATCGGATCCCTTGCTCGCTATCGTGTCCTCGCCCCTCCGACCAACCTCCATCTACACCTCCGCCTCCGCCTCCGCCTCCGCCTTCTCCTGGTTCCTGGTTTAACAGGCTTTGCACGCATGATTTCACGCGCGCGCGCGCGCGCTCGCTCGCGTTTACTCGCACGCGTACACGCGCCACGTCGTAAAAACCACGGGGATGGCTAAGCATGACGCGTTCACTGGCTGGTGACGATGTTAATAATAACCTACAGCACGTTCCACGAGCGACGTAACGACACCGGTCGAGAAATATGCAACGCAAAGGACGTGTCGTAAGGTGGTCGTGGACGAAGCAAGTGGAACGAATGCACGAGTAGGATGAATAGGACTGGAGGCTGTCCCGGAGGATCACCAGACGGAAGGACACCTGACGCTATTGTGTTGCGAACGATCTACCGTCTGCTTTTGGCAACGTGACGCGTATGTATGAATCCCACGTATATGCGACAGAGATTTTCTCTAAGGAATTTACAAATTAATTCCGAAGATCATCCATGACACGGCGTTCGATCGAATATACATGCTAGTAACGTGTCAAGAATCGAAGAAGCTGTATGACAACTACTGGCAATTTAAATGAATGACATACGCAGACGAACAACTTTCCTTGGTGGAGCCATCGCAACTCGTCGCAAAAAAGTAATTCGAAAGTGTTAAATAAAATGTAGCCACAGAGGACATCGTTTCCCACGAAACCGTCTCCGAAAACTCGCGGGGCACGCGAGCGCGTCACACCCCGCAAACATTTTAGGCTCCATTTCCTCGCGAACCAGACCTCGCGCGAGATAATGCGATTCCACCGCTTCGACTCGTTTCACAAAGAAGAATCGTCCACCGTTCCGTGAATTACAATTGATCGGATTGTTGGGATCGAACTAGCCCGCAACGGTAGCGCGCAATTCCCTCTGTCGCGGGACGATTATACTCTCCCGACTGCTCCCATGGATGTCTCGATCGCGTCTGGTACTTGTACCACTCCCTGTAGGTACGTTGTAGTAGGCCTAGTAGGTAGTACCTACTTTAGTTGTAGGTCGTACACTCGGTATAGCCGTAGCCCAGCAAACGCCGTCGCTTGATATCTGCTACATATCTAGCAACGTGTGCCATGCCTTATCTCCGCTGCCGTTCGGAGCCGTATTCGCGCACGTGCGTGTGTGGGACCGTGTGTACATGTGTACGTGTGTCCACGTGTCCCTGCGTGTGTTTGCGCGCGCAAACGCGAACGCCACGTACACACAGGTGAATAAGAACGGAGGGCTGCGTCGAGCGACATCGGAGCGTTTGTATTTCGCGGGCTTCGCATTGTATGGATATCAAACGATTGTGCACGGCGACATTTACGTTCGTACCACGCTTCAAGGGATTTCCCCGACCGAGTGACTTACCGTCGTTTTACGTCTCGATGCTTTTCTTTCCCGCCCCGGTACCAGTTTTGGGGGACGCCATCTCGCTGGCTGCTCGGGAAGCTTTTTGTCCATGGGACAGGGAAATGGACAGGTGAAACCCCTGGAAGTTTACTTGGAAATTTACGTGGAGGTTTACTTGTGTAGGAGTTTAAGATGAGGGAATATTTTTACGGTGGATGTTAGGTTTGCTTCTGAGTGTAAACTCGATTTTGGTCACTTGGTTCTGTTTCGAAGGTTTTTGGGTTCTCTTGCTTTTCTTTTGGATACTCTCTCTCTCTCTCTCTCTTTGGGTTGATGTGGATTTCATTTTCTTTGGAAGTTTCAGATAAAGGAATCTTTTTACGGTGGATGTTTTATATTGGTTTTCCCAGTGGGCATTCGTCTTTTTCTAAAGATTAGCTCTCTTCCAGATATTGGTTTATCTGTGGAACATTAATATCCTTCTGGATAATATTAGTTTGTCTAGAAAGTTCGTGCCGATTTTTGGTAGGTGGTACACGTCTGTTTATATTGGAACGGTTGAAAACAATTAACATGGATGCATCTCTTAAAAGGTGGAAAGGTCGTGGAACGAAATGGTAATTATATAATTCGATAAATATATATCAAAATTCAAATGTGCCTTTGAATTTTTTCTTAAAAATTGCCACGAACTTCCTGGACAACCCAAATTTCTTCTGGATATGCTTGTCCTGTTTGATGTCGTACCTTCTTTCGGGCGTTGGTTCCTTCTTTGATACTGGTTCTTCTCTTTTTTATAAAAAAAACTTCCTCGATCTCCTCCCTCGTCAGATTATTTTCCCCGTCGTCGTTATTGTGTTTACGGGCGGGGTGTGTTTAATTAATAGACCGCGACCGCGTGCTCATTATCGGGAAACGATTACTCTCGAATATTTTGAATGCGTATCGAGCATCGTATCGCGGCGAAAAAATACGGAAATGCGCCGAAAACAAATAAGGTTTCTCCGTGCCCCGATACGCCGAGGTCGCTCGAAAGAAAACGAGGAACGGTATCGCTACTGACTTGCCAACATCTAAAATCGTTCGTAAAAGTGATACAAATTGTACCAGACAACACAATTTTAATTATTTACTTCGAGGTCTTCATCGCAGAATTATGCAAGAATGGATGTGATACGAATATGTTATGACTGCTGCTTATGCAAAAGAGAGAGACTTGGTTGAAGTGATTTAGAACCTAATCAAACGCCATGGTTACAAAATTATATAGAAATTGAGGATTAATTATTTTGCACAGCTTAAGAACCATCGTTAGCCTACGTTTTATCCACTTATTTAAAATATTAGTCGTTTAAACGCGAAGCTGAGAAACCAGGCGTGGGTATTTCATTGATTGGAATGTCGGCATTCGCAAACGGCTTTTAGAGGCTATTAAAATCGAGAATATTGTTCGTTTCGGAAGCAAACGATGTTAATACGAACCCGTGTACAGGGAGTGCGTGACATTGTATGGATATTAGTCGATTTCTCGGACGATAATCTCCCGGTGGCTCTGCGCCAAGTAGAGCTATGCGGGCTCTTTACGCAAAAATCTTAATTCATGACGTCGCGACGGTCCTAGGCAATTATGACCTACATCAGTCTCGTTTTAATATTCTTGCGTTACGCTGCCACTCGGCCACCGCTTTTGTGTTTCTTGTATTTGTTCTCCAGCACGTGAGAAACGCGACAAAGCGTGTTCCATTTAAAAAGAAGTTGCTGAATTATTCACGGGTGTAAACAGACGCAATTTTAAAAAAGAATATCTCCTTGAAAGATTAATTCGAGTTACAGGAACGAAGTTCATTTTGCACAGAGTGTATACACCTTATTGCTATGTTTAACGTGTATCACATTTTTTCGTACCACAAATCCATCAAATCTAGTAATCAATAAATTGAGACTACCGGTTTCGTTTATGTTAAATTAATGAGTTCATCGTGGAAAGAAACGTCGAGAACCTGGCAAAGCAGACCTATCGCTATCGTCGCCATCTAATGCCCAACAAACACGCTCGTCTTGTCTAATTAATGCGATCCTCGCATTAATGGTATCAATTGTCGATACCGGCAACCCTCTATCATGGAAATAAAAATAGAAACAAGGTAGATTTTGATTGCGGCGTTCGTTCGCCTCCGATGCATTCGAATTTAATAATTGTTTCGGTGCTCCAACGTGCCGGAACTAAGCAATTAATTACTCGGTTTTAAGATCGTGCAACGCTCGTGTTAACATAATAATGCGTTTAATTCCAAAGTCCTTAATTACCTCGTATTCTTTTTAGCGGGACATAGACTTTTATGAAAACAGCGGAAAATGGAAAGAAAAACAAATAGATAAGAAGGCAGGGAATGTTCTAACGACTTAATTAATTAAACCATGTTTATTTCAACGTGGATCGCAACTTATCTCGATTTGTGTGGAATACTTGATCGCGTCAAGTTTAAAAGTAATTGATTTAGAGTGAATTCGACTTTGTTGCGGCTCCGTAGATTGAGTATTAGATGACTCAAAGGTCTGGTCAGTCTAGGAAGTCTAGGAAGTCTAGACTACAACTGTACACGGACCCTTGCCTTTAAGAGATAGTACAAACGACATTGATCGCAACATCAAAATAAGATGCACTCGAGCACAATTCGTCAAAGAACTCGTTTTATTATTTTTGAGCAGAAAATATCTCCCTGCAGAGGTTCCCACGCGTTACACCCCTGTAAAATTTCGAGTTAAATCGCGTAAACTCAAGGAAGAAGGGTAGAAGTTGTTCGCGGAAGGTGCAGCGTGAATGTGGGAGAAAAGAGGGTTGGCGAGGGGACGTAGAGAGGCCTCTCAGGCTTAGGAGGGACCGTAGGTGGACGACACGGGGGAAAGGGGGTCGCATGTGCTAATGAACGCCATTAAAAGCAGCGTTAATTAGATTGCGCTAATCAGATTGTCCCGTCCGTATCTGCTACCCTTTTTTTCGTACGCGACCGCAACATTCGTAGCCGATGGTAGGAATGTGGGTAGGCTCGCACGAAAACCTCCGCCGCGATTATTCGCTTTTTTCCGATTCGGCGACCACCCCCCCCCCCACAACCCCCCCACCCCGACGTTGCTCTTTTCTTTTTCCTCCGTGAAATACTACGTATTCCGACCGTGTTCTAATCTCACCCGTCAGATCTAATAATATCTTTCTCTCTGGCCCTCCATCTTTCCCCGCGCCCCTTGTTAAGGATCTAATTAAATTTATCGCGATCATCTCGAGCAAATTTTTGGACTTCTTTCGAGCGTTTTAAGTCGCGTTCAGAGCAACTGGTACGAAATCTAAGGATACCGAAAAAGATTTCTCGCGATTTTCAAATGTAGAAACGGACGATACTATACGCATAGATCGGTAAAGATTCGCTTTATTCGATCATATCGATAATTAATGAGCTTTGTGAGCAGAGTGAGTTGGATCTCCGTCCAGGTTGACACTCGGGATATTTTAATTCCAACATTTCTAACGCGCAACGAATCTGAGAATCAACAAACTAGAGTTATAGATGATTGAATCGAAAGCTAGAGAATTAATATTCACCCTTATTGTAATACCGCGCGTGTACCATCGACAGCGCTAATGTTAACGAACGTATCGTCGTCTGGAAAAATGGTGCACGTTTCTCGCGTGACTCCGATAACCCGATTCTCGCGGGCACATTTTTCTTCGATTGCACGCCTATTCGGTAAATAGCGGTTCACCGAGTGCCCGCATAAATCGACGACCCAGTGTGCACGGGTCCGCGAATCCATATTCATCGCTTCGAAGTGCATAAAATTACGATATAGACAGCCGTCGTGCGCGCCCGCGCGTACCGATGCGTACGCACACGCTCGTGCGTGAGTTTGCCAGCTTACGTTCACGTGTCAACGTGGACTGGCTGAATTATGGGTTCCTCGAGAAATCTGATAGCGATTAATACCTGCGTGAAGCGAGTCGAAGGCGAGACGGTAATATACACGCGCGCACACACTCGCGTGGCTTAATTCGATTCGATTAAATGGGAAACACCGAACTTGACGAAAGGAAGGTTTCGGGAATATTTCGGAATTCTTTTTCTGAAACGATACAGGAGGTCTGAAGCGGAAATTTTGTACGTGGGGAACACGATCATCGTACATCATCGAGCGTATAAGACGACGCAATGAATAGAGATTTAAAAGAAATATCCTAATGATAATATAAAATTCGACGATGAAAATGCTGTTAAATTTGTCCGACTCTCCGTGATACCGCAGTCGAATGCGAGTAGCATAAAATCTCGAGGCATTGTCGGCCGAAAATGCGAAAAAATTCTGCGAAAAATTTTACGTCCCGATCGCGCATCTACAGGAATGCCGAGTCGATAAAGGCTGCGATTGCAACATTATCGTCGCGTACATTACAAAATTATTTACGATCAATAATTCCTTATCTTGTACAGCGGCGGCCATTAACGGGGCCCACTTACGACTTTACTGGCCGCGGCGTATTACGGGCTCCGATATATGTAATAAGCATTTCTCTTAGTACAAATATACGCGCGGTATTACACGGAAATTTTTTATATGTACGACACGATTATTTCGATTCTACAATTTGTGGGGAAACAGATGCCGAATGTTTAACCGAAATCGCGATTAATCTTGTTCCGTTTAATTGTGGGACAAATTACGACGATGATAATGAATCGATGTGGTAAATTTATTTTTTCTTTATTTTTTCTTTTTTTTTACTGATATGTCGGAATTTAAAATTATCGAAAGGGGAAGGTCGATAGGTTGATAAGATGAAATATCTTCTACGCTAATAGGTTGGGCCTTAAAGGTTTTGGAATTTTAAATGAGGGGGAGACAGAGAAGGAGACGGAAAACGTATAATTTTGATCTTTTTGAGGAGAAATAACGAAAGTGATAAGTTAACAGCGATATAGTGAAACATTGAAACTTGCGATTAGCAGAACGAGAAGACTGAACCGTAGAACGAGGCGATTGGTCAATCGTCTAACCTGAAAGGAGGATTAAAAAGAACCAAATACAACACGTGAAATATCTCCCACAGCGACTTTCGTTTCGAAGTCGATGGCGAAACAGTACTCGAAACCATCCTACAAATTATTCATGGATAACATAAAACAGCACTCCGTCGACGTCAATAATAAAACAAGGCCCCCGAGTGATTTTACGTGGAGGAGAAGGCTCCGCACTGCCATCAAAACCGAACACTTTCCCCTTTGGAATCCACAGTGGGAATCGATCATGGAGCTTCCTCTGGCAGAGCAGAGTTGTTGAGTTCAAGGAGATTGACAAAAAGCATCGGTTATACGATAAGTGAAAAATAGTGATCGTCAGAGGCGTAACGACGGTAGCTCTCACTTGTATGCATCGGTACCGAGTCTATTTAATTTGTTCAAGTCGAAGACAGAGTCGTATGTCCTTACATTAAAAGATTCTAGGAGAATAGAATTCTCCTATTCTATTTTCATTTCTTAATTTACTTCTTGCCCCGCGCAAGCACGTATAATTTACAGCAAAAACGTTGTCAATAATCCAGTGATTTTAATATTTTTAATACGTTACCTGCCAGACTGATTCAAATAAAAAGATCTGCAGGACTGAAACTTTGTTTCGAGACAATTAGAAGCTATGCAACCTAACATTTGTCGCACTACTTATTTTTGTATTCCCACCAAAATTTACGAATTCTATCCAGATATGTTTTCGTCGACGCTTAGCTTTTAAAATTAATCGTTCAAGTTCCTTAGTGAAAAGCTCTGTCATTCGTACATGGTTGGCGTGACGAAAGGTACGTGGGTTGAAATTTCTCACGGGTCCTGGAGGACAGGTCCCCCAGTCCTCGGTCCGCCAGAAATCTTTGGACACCCCGTCGCACACGTACCGAGGAGACCCCGTCATGACACTATCGAAACGGCGAAGGCATGATGGAAGCCAGAAAATGGAGGCTCGGTGTGCGCGAGTCGTGTGCCACGTAGAATGGCGCGTTATTGGCAAGAAGCATGCGATACCCGCAAAACATGCATAAATGCATAGCCGTCTCCCAGATGCACGGGGATACCGACGGAGATCCCCCGGTCCGACAAGACCAGCCACCCCTTTTTGCTCCCTTTGCGCAATCCCTACCCCCCCGAACCACCCGCTCTATTCCTACGCGGACTCGCTCGACCACCCCCGCCACGACTCTCGAATCCGATCGGTTCGCTCACGAGAGGGAAACTGCATTTTGAGAGGGCCACTTTGGTGCCACTCCACGGACATCACCTGGACCAACCTTTCCGTTGGTTCCTCGGTCCCACGGAGGGATGGACGAGGCGCAAGAATATCAGGTGGTCTGGAAAGTAATGTCGTTTTTGCAATTTTAAATACTTGTTTGACGCTCGTTAGCTCGTTCATTTACCGACTTGCCATTCAAAATTTGCACACTAACAAATAACCGCAGTCAAAACGCTTGTTGACAACGAGAACGATTACACGATTGATTGAAAATAGAAATTTATTAAAAATTTGTTTGAATTTAATATAAAAGAAACGACATTACTTTCCAGTCTATCTAATACTTCTCTTGCCTGTTTTCGTCTAGACTTCGGAAATTTTACACATTTTCTACAAATTCTGGCCTAAAAGTCCCTGAAGCTCCCTAGACTCCCTGCTACCTATTCTTAGCGTAGAGAAAGTCTCGAAAAGTCTGATCTTTATTACTATTTAGAATAAACGTTTCATTACGAGATTCTAAATCGTGAACAGAAAGGGAATAGTACCATTAATTTAAAAGAAAAAGATTCCGCAATAATTCTTTCCAGCAAAGATCGTCCAGCAGTCAAAGGGTTAACCACGGTCAAAATTTATCAGAGGAATCACCTAATCGTCGTCCAATGAATTCTTCTGCCTACCTCGATTCTTTCGAGCCTCTTATCCGTACCACGACAGCATACCCAAGAACAACGACAGCGATCAGAGTGCAGGTCGCGTAGAAGGTTCGCCACAAACGCGATCAGAAACGCGCACCTACCGACGCGACGCTAATCGTCGATTCTCCACAGGTATCTGCCAAGCAATTCGCGCAACGATTATCCTTGCTGCAAGGACCAATGATATCCACCACGAATCCACTCGTCGGCGATACCGTTAATATTAGATAAATAGTCGTTACGTAACCGATACATTACGCTAGATCGATTTGACTCCGATAAGAACGTGTGTCAAATCGGGTAAGCGTACTTATTATGTCGGCTATCTTTTAATTGATCCTTTCGTTGAAATATCGTGACGATGAGTTACGAAATACAAAATGCGGAATAAATGTTACAGTCAAATTTCAATTTCGCTGGAAATTTTCTGGCGAAATCCGGCGACAAACATCCGACCGTGTGGCTTAATCTTGACGCGTTTATTAAACGATAGTTTCTTCGTAGGAGTATCGAGTTTACTCCCAGCTACGGACGATAAAATTTTATTACATTCAAAGTTAACCGTACGACCTTGCGACTTCGGAATTTAACTCTTCCTTGCGAAGATAGTTTACGACTATTCGTAAATCATCGGGCACGGAAACGTTGATGAAATAAGCGGAGGTGAGAAAACAGAAGTAAAAAGGAACGAAGTAAGTCAAGCAGATGGGAAAGAAGGTAAAGGTAATTAGCACATGCTTGCTATGCCAACCGTGGAGCGTTCGCGATCGCGAAATTCCTGACGCTTAGGCGCCTCCCTTGATTGGCACTCGATGCTCCCGCGGCGGGGTATCGTCGAGGCGGTTCCCATCAAACGATCGTTGTGCCCGTCTGGAACGATCGCCACGTGAAGACACTGCTTAAGATCGTCGAGAGCTCTCAGCTCCGTGTCCTTTCTCGCACGCGAATCGCATTAAATTGCTCGCCTGGGACCGACTCGATCGACTCGTGAATTCTCAGCTTCTGAATTCTCGGGGAAGATTTCATTCCTGGGATTGGACAGATTCTACGCAGAGTAGCGAGGAAGAAGAAATTTAAGAAGAAATATAAAATTGTTTATAGCGAACGGTTGTTGGACTGAACAGTTATCGAACCCAGCAAAGTATAAATGCACTTGTAATTACGCTTTTCTTTCCACAGTATATTCCCTGCAGAGAGATACACGCCCTAGTCGCCAGAACAGTAATTAAACAAATAAATAGAAAAAATAATGGACTTTCAAATTAAAAGCGTTACACTTCGTCGCACATTACCTAGATGCTTTCTCTTTTTTCCGTCCTTAACAAAGACACTCGAAGACGCTCGATTGAATTAACATCGAACTAACAATGTACCAAAGAATTGCTATCGCGTGATTATTTTTTCTACTATTTTTAAAAATTCTCAGATCTGTCCTCAGTTTCCATGAAACGGCCAAGAATCCGAATCTGCGGAGGATACCGGTTTTTTCCCCCGAGCATCCGACACATTCGTGACGATGAGTCAACAGGCAAACGTACGTGTTTGGCGTAAGTCGTTTCGCGAACCCATCGATCCAGCGACTCTCTTAAGTGGTAATGGACGACCCGTGTCTGTACTCCCCCGTTCGTCGCAATAGTTATCGGACTCTTGATATCGATACACGACTCCTTGTACGACTATCTATCCGCGAACAGAGGCTGCGCATTCTGCCGCTAATAATATCGATAAATAATCCTGCTTTGCGTCAACGTGCACCTCGATCCCTGACAAAAACGACTCCTCCGCGAATGCGATTCCTTTGTCGAGTAATCGAACGATTTACAGCGATCGATAAAAGGTTTCGGTGAAAAATTTGTTGGAGTAATAAATGTACGGCTCCGTAGATTGAAAATTTAGCGAAATAATGAGGAAATGCTGCGTAATCGATAGAACGTTTAAAAAAAAATGGCTACCACGATAGACCTCGCGCACCGACATTTTGAATACATTCGAATGTGACTAAAATAATTTATCAGAGTCTTCAAGTTACACGCATGCATCGCGTAAAAAGCAAAGTCGTGGTCCGAGTTCGTTTCATTGGAATTAATTCTCAAAGAAGACTTCAGTTTTGGAACAAATTGACTGTCTTCGTCGACGATGAAGGAAACGGTAAGTAGCTCGGTTGAAAACGAATGTTGGCTCGTGGCGACCGTACAGTGGAACAGAAACCTTTCAATAATCCGCCGGTACTAGAGATAAGCTCGAAAAACGACCAAGTATCAACCGAACCGACGGAATCCTTCTTCCTGTCGGACTGCATTGCGCTGGCCTTACTCACGCGACTCTCGCCCCGATACCCGTGTATCCAGACGCTCGAATCGATTATTTCCACGGCCTCTCGTCCTCTCTTCCTTCGACGGTTTCATTAAAAATTCGAGAATTCCTTTGTCAAAAGCGACCTCCATTTCGCTGCACTTCTCACCAGCGAACCGTGCAATTTACAATTTGAAGTCATCGAACGGATAACGAAAGCCTGTCATCGATACGATTCGAGAAGATAGCAAGTAGAGTAAATGAATGTAAAAAATGAACTCAATTAACCGTTTGGCCTACGATTTACTGTAGGATCGTGCGTGCCGTAATCAAGCATAAAATTCCTTGCGCTTTTTCATACGACGTGTCTTGCTCGTGTTTTTCATGTTCGACTCAAATTCTGTACCACGTTTCTCACGCGTTATAGATTAAAGGGTTAACGAGTTTATCGTCCCAAAAGTAATTCCCACAACTAAAAGATCTGCAAATTAAAATTCCGACACTAACCAAACAATAATTTAGATTATACGTGGTGCACTTACAGGCCATTCCAGTAACACTGTCCCTGATTAGCGAAACGAACGTCTAGCGACAAATGGGGAGTTAGAAACGGTACGCGGCTCGCGCACGGTCTTTATCTAGCGGCAATTCAGCGGCGCGCAAAAAGGACAATTATCGGGGATTAATTTCTCAATTAATGAGTCCTGACGAGCGGCGGCGCGCGTCGCGGGTGTTCGCCTAAGCGCACGCATTGCTGCGTTACAGCGGGCATAGTCCCGATCGAAGATAAGAGTTAAAATTAATTAAGCCGCGCGGAGAACCGCTCCAATCGATTTGCGACAAGATAAACGTTTCCGAGTGTAGTCGCCACCGTGCGCACGGTTCTTGTTAGTCTTCGCGCAGTCCTCGTGACAACTGTAACGACGTTTCATTATCGACGCCGAACTCGCCTCTGCTAATTGCCGCGTACGCGAAGCGTCATAATCACGAGCAACGGTGAAAGTTTCGGGGGACGTAGATTTCAAGATACGGAATACAACAGCGGGTGTACTTTGTGAATACCATTTCTTTTCTATTACTATTCAAGCTACTGTTTGAACAATTTCTCGACGTAGGAAGTACATGTCAGTGCTCTTCGTTACCGAGAGAAAAATCTTCGAGTGTGCAAATCATTTGAATTGCGATATGTGTATATCGTGTAGAGTATATTAAATGAATCCACGTTATGCAATGGAAGGCAACGATATTCACCTAAGAATCACCAAGTGTAAATGAAAATTCCGTTAATAAAAAGATTCTCGCGGTTATAATTACAACGTAGAACAAACTTACGCTTCCACCCGAAAGAAAATGATCTGCTCCAAGAAACCCGAAAGTAATTAGAGCCTGAAGAAGTGTTCAGGCTAAGTGTTTTTCTACGTAATTTTTGTTCGAAACGATAGCGACGATCGGCCGGACGGCCACGTTTCTGCAGTATCATTTTATCGCGATCAGCTGTTATCAGGTTCTCGCGTTTCGCGATCGGAGCCAGGCATTGTGCGTTCGCGCGGCAACGTACGATTAAAAACGAAGACGAAAGGGGCACTCCGGGACCAGGGATGTATCTCGCGCTGCGGGGTAGCCCCGCGATCGGTCGATTCAATTATCGAGATCGGTATCTCGCCGGTCGCGCACAAACAGACGCGTGTACGGGACGCCAACCAGGCACTCCTTTCACTCGAAACACCTTATAAGAGCTGTCCGCCCTCTCGCGATGACGCCGACGATCGCGATGATTAATGACGTCACTCGACCCAGCGAACGGCCATTAACAACAAATGACGGTACAAATGTTTGGCGTGGACATACAACGCCCGGGAAACAAAGCCTCCGCGGAATCGATTCTGTAACTGGAACTATCGATGACTCCGACACGCCCACGAACGAGAACTTTTAAGGTACTCGGGATTTCTATTATCGTGACGAAAGAGACGAGTAAATTCTAGACGAAAATTTTAACAAGCGAAGGAAATGTACAAAATTGAGAGATTATATTGAAAGTCGGAGCTACATGGAATAAAGAAATAAGAAATACTTTTAAGTGCTACTTTTCATGTGATAGATCCAACCGTGTGGTGCGATTAGCCAAAAACGAGAACACGAATCACTTTTCTCCGAGGGCTGTTCCGAGATTGATTCGTTTGGAAGCTTGTTTCTGGCGGTATCAAGTCGACCCGACGACGCTCTTAGTCAAGACAGCATTAAGAATATAAACGAAACAAGTGTCTAGCCCCTGTTGCTGCACAGAATCGCGAACACCGACTTCACACGCGATACGCCGCTGTTCTTGGAGGGGAATTAATATCTCAAGAGTAGCAGAAGTAAGATACGGTGGCATGTTTTATGATCGCGATTTAAGACGTTGTTGTAGCGAACTGAATATACTTTACGCGATAACAATGAATGAATACGAGTTGATACGCGAAGATACAAGTCTGATGTGTTCTTGGCTCGAAGCTATCCCGAGTGATGGCTCAATGTGGTCTGAGTGTGGTTGACTCTTGGAAGAACTGGCGAGCTTCGTGCATACAGCTAAATTGTAAATGACCATCGAGTTTACGCTTAAGTTGTGTGTATAACATTCATTGTAACAGAGATCCAGTTGAAAACTTGGAAGGTTAATAAAATTACGCGAGAATATTTGTACTTAAACTGCAGCTATAAACGATTGAATTTAAAGGCACGGAATTCATTTCTACGGCTGATATCGAGGGCTAGAAAATAATAAAAAATCACCAAAGTTCGTAAATAAATGTCTCATAATACAGAAATTAGAGATCATACTTGACAATGGGGACTGAATTTGTGAAAAGCATCGATTGTTATAGATTCGTGCGCAGCTCTTTCGTGTCTCAGCGTTGACCAACGAGGTTAAAGATCGAAAGCCAAGCATCGGAAGCCCCGAGTTCAGCCTCCGAGCCGAAGAAAGGCCATGACGCCGTAAAACAATTGGCGCGCGGCTGGTCCCGCGACTTCCGATACCGGCGATAAACTACGCAGAGGGGTGAAGGTGGTTCGCAGGGGTTGGCCACCCCCGTCTCGATATTTACGGGCTACAGGCGCCCGTTTTCGCCGCCCTTATCGCGGCCCGCTGGAATAGCTGCAGTCTAGGTGCATCGTACACAACGGCTGCAACCCTGCGAAACGACCGGCCAACTCGCCACCCTCTCGAGACACCCTGTTTCGGGGCTGTTTCTTCGACCTGTCGCGCGTTATGCGCGAGCGACGACAGGGAGGATTCCTCGAGTGAGCTACGGCGGTTCTTCGATGGGACCACGGTTCAGAATTCGAAGGGGTTGATGAATTCGAGGGGTAGTTAAGGAAAGGGTTTTGGTATTTAGCGGTAATACTCGTGGAGAGCGGACCTTGCAGTTTTCAAGAAGGATCAAAGCGAAGGGACCGATTAAATATTATTTGGAAAGGGGTTGGTTAAATTGGACCCCATTTGGAATATTTTTTTAAACTGTAATATTTCTGACAGACACGCTGGATACATTCCCTTCGATAATCGATAAAAATATTACCAATTAGTTTGAAAGAGATACTACAATTTAAAAAAATACCCAAAGTGATTCCTCCGCACCTGCATAATTTCGCGCTATTCGTTTCCCTTATTAGAAGGTACGTTTACATTTCACGCCACTGGTACGGTTTATGAACGAGAAAAAACGATCCCTCCCGTACCGTAAACGTTCACCGTTTAATTGGAAGTCGACGCCACCCTCTCCCCGTGTGTCCCCGTTATCGCGTTATCAGTCTGCGTCCGGGGAGGGGAAAAAGCCTTCAATGTCTACGTCCGAACAATTCTTCTTCATATCGCAACGTGTGGCCAGACGCGGGTCCCGTGTACGTACAGGTTGCGTACAAATGTCTGTGTGCACGCGCCACCCCTCCCCCCTGTACCCCGTCGGCCATCGTCAATCCGATAAATTCGCCCTTTCTCCGACCGCCCTCGCAGTCGTTATCGTAGCGGCAATGCTTTTCCAGACACCAGAGAAATAGTTCTCCAGATAGTGGAGGAAAGTGCACTTTTTTCTGCGGGCTCTCGCTGATATCGCCCGACGATTCCGTATCGGCCGAATGATTTCTGGGCTCGAAACAAACGATGCTTTCGGGTGTAAATGAACGCGCGATAACTTCACCTATTTATCAAGCCACCGACTGCGATACCATACGTTCGCTTAAAGAATCCCTTTGCGCGGCTGATTAATACGTTTCAAAATCCTGAACCTCCATCTAGGACATATGTCGACTGTCGCGACTGCGAACAGTAGTGTACAATTTCGGGAAAATGTATAATTATATTTGGAGTATTTCAGTTGGAGGTATCGATTGAAATATTGATTCGATGATCCAAGTTGCTTGGGCTATGATACAGGCTACGCTTTAGGAGTGACGGCAGGGGCCTCCGACAGTACCAAACGCAGTATCAGTTGTTTTTATTTTATGGTGAAAAAAAAAAAAGAAGGGACAAAGACCAACTACTAGTTTATATCGGTACGTTGGTCAGGTTCTATTTACCACCTCTATCCTAGAGCCCAAGGTAGTGTTTCTTAATCGTAATTGTTACAAGTACCTGAGATGAGAAATTTTGTATAGGTTTGGCTGTAGATTCGTCTATGTTAATTTTTGGCGACTTACCTGAAACAAAAAGAGAAAGTCGAGTTAGTAACAAGGAACAATTTTATATATAAGTTTTTATAGTAGGAAAGACTAAAATCAACTTATCTATGAAACCACGAATACCGAGCCTCGAGTTTTACATAAAAGCGAGAATATTAAAGTAGATGTTCGCAAGACGACACCCGTAGCCGGTCTCCAGCGCGTTAAACGTTAACGTCGAAGAGGCTGATTATCATCGACGCGTCATCCTAGTTCATGCTGTCGGGCCTGTTCGACTGCAGCCAACATCCAGATAAAAGACACCGGTGGCTGCCCGGGGGAGCACTGACGGGAACGCGTCGAGGAACTAACCGTGGTTTCGCGAAACAATGGGACACGACGAGCTTTCTACTTTCGCGCCTACAGCCACGGATAAAAGCGACGAAAGCTTCCGCGAAGCCAATTGAAAAACGCCACGGCATCGGAAACCGTTCCTTCCCTCACTTTCTGAGCCGAAGGGAGAGCTCTCTATCCGGCTGGATCCAACTCGTGCTTTCTCTCTTCTTTCCCTCCCCCGGCCGCAGTCAGTTCCCTCGAGAGACCAGCTTGATATTCATTTACGAATCAAACGACTGGCTAGGCAGCTTTCTCTTTCTCCGTCAGCTTCCTGGCTCCGTTGTTCCGCCGGCCACTTTTTACCGTTTTGTTAAATGTTACCGTTCCCGCGTGCTCTTATCGCGCGACGGAACGATGCACCTGCATTGAGCACGGCGACAAGGAAACGCAAGCTCGACGTTAACGGGGAAATTATGTTAATCGAGACTGGGCGAATTAAAATTTCGAGCTCCTCGCGGAGGCGTGGCACCGTGGAAAATCGAGCCCGAGATTTTCTCGTGGTATGGACAATTTAGAAAGGCAGGCCTTCGGGGAAAATTAATCGATGGTTTTTTCATTGTTTCGAGTTCGCGACAATGTTTGCAAGAGGATCATTCGTGGATGGAGGTTGAAGAAAACGATTTGTCGAGGTTTTCAATTGTGCGCGAATATGACGAGAATTCAAGAAATGGCGATGTGCGAGATATGTTTCACAAAGTGAATTAATTATAACAAAATTGTGATATTTGGGATACCCTGAACGACACCTAGCACGAATGAAGACTTCGTGAATAAGTAAACTAACGAAGTAATTAATCATTCGAAAGTACCTGGAGTATCGACTATAGTTCTTCTTAACAACATGTATAAATATTGTTACTGACCTGTAATAACTATTCTCATTTTTCACTCATCTATACAAATACAAAAGCACACATTTGATCGAGAAGTCCACCGTACCTCCCAACTTTAACAAAATTTAAAAAGCAATTTAAATAGACAAGCCAACCCACCAAAGCACGTTGATTGCTACTAGCAACATGGTAGCATTAAAAATTTGTCCGTGAATAGCGAGAGCCTGCCGCGCAGGGTCTTTCCTCCGACCCGCAGATTATGCAATCTTTCCGATGTATAATTGGATGAAACTGTCGCGAAATAAATTTTATCTCGTTTACGGACGTACGTGTATCTGGGTACCGCGGGAAGGGTTGCATTTCCGCGTGCAATAGCGACACGGTGCTCGCATGTACGCGCACGTACGTGTAAACAGTGTATCCACCGATGGCGCGGCGAGGGGTGGCGGACGGTGGAAGAAAGTTGGAATATGCAGGGGTTGGACAAAAACTAAAACAGCAGAGTGGCGTGATAAGGTGCGCGCCCGTGCACCGACCCCCTCCGAATCCACCCCTATCAAACTCTATCCCGCGTGCCCCCTAGGCCGAGTGCCGCATCCAGGGTCGGCCATTGCGAGTTTCAACCGGAAATTCTCATCGATGTCGACCGTCTTCGTATTCCTTTGCGTCGTACGGAACTACGCCTTGCGTAATTGATAAATGGGTAGAAATAGGTAAATCTATTTATTTATCTCGATTTTACTTATTTTATAGTCTTTTTCCCTCAATTCTATATATTATTTTAAGTTCCATTTCGTGTGCATAATCACTTCTATATATTCCATACTCTTTTATTACAAAAAAAAAAATGTCTTTTAGAAACAGTTCGATCATTTATAAAATGGTCATCTTCTAGTACGATTTTTCTCTACTTTTAGTACGCAAAAGTCACACGAAAGAATTGTTTCAAAGTCGATATCTACTTCGTGCCCAATTAATTAGTACATCGTATAATTATTCTATCAGGTATAATATGTACAAGGTGAAAAAATAGTTTTGCGAGTGCCCGATGACCCGACCTTGCGAACGACGCATCTTTCGAATCGCTGTTGCAAGGTTGAATCCCCGAGTTTCGATAACGGTGGAAGTCGATGAACAAGGTAAGCTGCTGCGTCCCTGACTTCGTTACCGTGTAATCACGCTCGGATAGCGCAAGTTTTTTCGAACCGGAACGGTGCTACTTTTGAGGCTTTTATCTGATCCCACCCTCCCCGCCCCCCGCATCGCATCGCGGCGAATACACCGGAGCACCCTCTCGCGATAACGTTCCATCCTCCCCCGCGGTTTCGTTCTGTCTCCCTCTCGCCTTATCCTACCGCCTCCATCGGTCCTCGTTTTGGCATCGAACCAGTTAACGTTCGCAATTAGATGCCGAAATTACTGGAGGGGCAAAAATATCGCGGCGATTGGCGTGAAATCGAGACGATGAATGATACACGGGCCCGAGTAACGTGATGCGCTCGTTTCTGCAATCTATGCCACGTGAACGCGTTGCATGATGAAAATGAAATTTATCTTTCCGTTCGTGCAATAATATCCTTTGGCCAAGGCGTTGGCGTTTGGGAGCATAGGTCGATCGAAATATTAGGTCGACCGTGTTCTTCTTCGTCGATTAACGTAGGTTGCAGCATTTTATATATTTGTACGATTTTTATTTTATCGATCGTATATTTTGACGCCTCTTTTACTTTATTTTATATTTTACTCGTATACACGAAGAATCTCAAACGTTGGGTTTTCATAATAATACCCTTGAACGTTGCATTACATTAGTCCCTCGGTGTTCAAGCATTAATTGACAAACGTTCTTTAAATAAAGTAACGCGATTCGATGTTCGTCGTACGAAAGACGAGGTGACGTAGCGCAACAAAAAAGGAACCGTCACGTATATGGAACTTCGTACTGAATATATGGCCGTCCCAATCGCGACGGGATAACGATCTAATCACTGCAACGGAACGTAAACGAATTCGCTCGAAAGGCGTTGAATAATGGTCGACCACAACGATGTAAATTTATGCCTCGCGATGAATCATCGAAACGAGCGATGACGTGTGTCGTATCAGCAAGAATGATGTGGCTCGCAGATACTAATTCTACAGTCTAACCCTAACAATAAGTTCTTCCAGCATTAATTTGCCAGCTGGTGCCCGTTTAACGAAAATAATTCAGGTCGTTCGAACTCATCGATAACGAACACAATTTTTCTTTTAAATAATTTTTTACGGTCCACACTTTCGCTACCACTCGTACCGAAATACCACCGAACGGATGTAAATTCGTGGAGGAAAGTGGAATACAACTGGAAAACAGACGCGGAGTGCGACGCGTTTTATTACAGACAAAGTGTCCTCCGCCGCGTAATGGTGGCCATCAATCCTGTCGTTTCGTCGATTCGCCGTTTAGCGGAATCCAGGACCGGGTGGAAAGGTATGGGATCATTTATCCTGGCCCCGAGAAAGGAGAGAGTCAGCGGACCGGTGTACGCCGCCATTATCATCGACGCGATATATCATCCGCGCGCGGGCAACTTTTGCCAATCTCCTTCCTCCCGAGGACACCGAAGGACGAAGGACACCCGAAGTCATCCTGCGCGAAAGCGGGTGCGAGAACGTGCTCTGTGTCTCTGATTTCATAATTTCCGTAGGCGGAACGTGCGCCCGACGGCCAGGAGCGGAATTTAATGCGGGGCATCGACGAACTCGGAAGAAGACTGGTGTGAATAAACGAGAACGGGGGCTCAAGGAGATGGATGAACTTTGGACGCTTTTCGGAGAGGTTCCTGGCAACTCGTTGCTGCAACAAATAAGTTGGCCAGCTCTTTTCTTCCTCGCTCTATCATGGGATCTCACTTTCAGGGAATACGAACGAGGAGAAGCCACAAAATTATTTAGAGGAAATAGACTCTTTTTGTTGCGAGACGTAAAGAAAATTAGATAAAGTAACTCGATACGAAAGATATGAAATATCCATGGAGCAGCTGTGGACGTCAATTTATTCGAATAACAAGTAACGAAAAAAAAAAACAAAAGTACGGTACAACCACCATACCAATTTTTATTTAGCAAGTGAGTAAACAACTACGAGCGAAATGTTAGAAGAAGCGTTGATCTAGGCATCAGACTTTTGTGTTTGCCTCTAAAAGGTGTTAGCGACTATTCGACATTCTCAACGCAGCTTCGTTAATTTAGTCGAGAACCAATCACCCTTTCAATCTCGAGAAATTAATTCCCCGTTTCTTCGTGACCCACTTTCAGTCTTTTCAATCCTCGCGCTTGGATACGATCGGCCTATCTCGCTGGTTTGCGTTCGACACCGACAAGACCGACTATCGGCGAATTAATCGGAGGACTTAATGACATTTATAGGACAACGAGCTCGTTGCAATAATCACTTACGTAACGACTACTATTTGTGATAATCGAAACCCTGACGCGCATCAGCCGTTCGGAACGACCGGTACCGAGGATGGGTTCTCCAGGCACCGTGCAAGAAGATGGACGCTCGAGGAGCGATGGTTACGGGGTCCAAAACTTCTGTTACAATTTTTAACCGACTTCGTTATAGAGAATTATTCTAAGAAGAAATTACTTGTACTAGTAAACCGGATCAACTTTGCTCCTACGATTAATAACGGAGACGCGATAATGTCGGTAGAGTTGAAACACAAATGTTTGTAGGTAAACAGTTACCTACAACTTTGTAGGTAAAGTCCCGAACAAAAATTCCAACGTGCACGGTAATTTTTCACGCAAGCGTACGCGTTAAAGCAGCCGCCCGTTTATAGTCGAGCAGATCCTCGAAACGAACCAATTCCGCCAGGGAGATCCTGCTAAACGAAATTAATAAGAACATTCATAAGGAGCGCAATTCCATTACGGATATAAGTTCCCCAACCCCTGGCGCTCGAGCCATGGAAACTGGTAGTCGCCCAGCCGCCATAGAACGCGGACGCGGCGGATAAGGGCTCGATAGGCGGGGGCGGGAGGACGGTTGGATGCTTTTAGAGCCGCTTAAGTAATATAAATGCGAGTTAAGAGACGCAGCTCGACGAGCATAGGTAACGGATGACCGCTGTATCTCATTGTTTTCATTTCCTTCGGCACACCGGCTAGCTGTAAGACGCGGAAATGAAGTGCGCCGGCTTGCCATCTGAAAGGGAACAGAAGGGAATGGAGGATGGCCCGGGCAGAGGGGGTGGACACACCGTTCATCCCCTTTTGCATCCTGCATGACAACGAACCCCCAGTTGTACGCTGTATCCTCGTCTCTCCTTCGCCGAACGTTTCGTTCGTGCATGCGATGCGTGAGTTTTGCATTCCCGTATCAACGTGCGATAAACGCAAATCAAAGACGTGGTACAATTTTATTGAATTAATAGACGACGAATGGAATACGGGGAAGATTTATTTGTCACGTCTAAACAGGCCCGAACTCGGGCTAATTGGATTTGAATTAGACGAATGTATCGGGTTGTCTCCAAAAGTTTCTTCCACGATTTGCACTCGGTTATTTTGTTTATATAAATAGCTAACCTAATTTCCTAGATGTCAATGTTCTAACGGTAATGGAGCAAAATCGATCAAAATCGTACGCAATTTAATAACGCGACATTAGACACAAACTATTGTGTATGTATTTTGTTATTAACGAAATGGAATAAACTTTTGGGACTTTTTATCTTTTTTTATTATTATTTTCGGACAATTGTCTCTCTACGATTTCTGAATTAAATTCGATCTCGGAGTATCAATTGCCGCCCCGATCGTTTCAATTTCCGTCCAGTGGTCTGCGCGACGCAGTCCTCGGGTCCGAAATAGAATTAGAGTCCGTAATTCCTCAAGAAAAGATCGCGGAACAGCCAGCTGAAAACGGCCGGATTAAGGAAGGAAGTAGTTACACGAATCCGAGAGGTGTAAAAAGACAAACCACGCGGGGTCATTTCTTCGTTATCGCGTATCCCTCCTCCCCCCCCCCCTCCTTCTTTGTCGAAGGAAAACTCAGAGTCGGCTGGTCGTAGCCTTTTCTCTCGGCTTTTCTTGTCCGAATGGACCAGGACACTCGTGGAAGCCATTCCGAGGTTCCGGGAGAAAAATGATCGTGCTCGACGAGAGAAAGAGGTTCGGTATTTCGAAAGATATATTTTGTAAACTGAAACGAAATTTGTATCGCGCCCAGTTAAAGTGCGACACAGCGGAAAAATTAGGAAGGAGAATATAAATCAAACGTGAAATATAATTAAATATAGAAGCTTACTCGAGCCTCTTGGAAAATTGAACACTTGCGAAATTCCTGAACTGATAACTACGTGATATTTAGTGGACTCTGCGTTATAAATAACGCGTGATAAAACATGTTACTGAAATTTAAATTAATAATAAGAGAAAGGGATACCTTTCCATCGAACCATTGAAAATATGGCAGTAACGAAAACGTTATCGCTGAAACGCCAATTGGAGCGTCCTCCATCTTTTAATTGATCAGCTGACCAATTATCAGTGTTTAGCGATAACTTATCTTACATAGAATCCCCCCCTTACCGTATTCGCGCTCATATACTACGCAGAGGCGACAAGAAATTTGCCGAAGGCTCAGCCTTGAGTTCTTCGAGGTTAGGTTTGCGATACAAGGAACTCCTATCTCGAAAGTAATCTTTTCAGGGACGAATTATTTCGTGCGGGATACGCAGAAAGTTCCAACCGACGTGGACCCTTCTCATCCGTCGATATCGCGAGAATCATAATTTATGTATTATACTATCGAGAAATTTAATTATGAATATTTATTTATAATTTAAGCGATTCGTATCCACGTTAAGTCGATATAAGTAGAAAACAGCTTATGGAGTATTTAATCCAAACATAAATTTAATAGGTCATACCTAATTCGAAAATTTAATATTAAAATAAAATAACTTATTTTCATCCTTTCCTCCTTTTTAAATTTGTAGGATTTGTATTTAATACCGTTGTAAATGTAATACAAGAAAATAAAGCGTCTACAGAAGTCACGGTGCAGCTGAACCCCTGCTTCTGCACCTAATCCTTTATATAAAAAAAAAGCTCGAGCATATAAGGTAACAGACTCGCGAGATGAACACGAAGAAATGGAACGAACGTTCGGGATAACTTGTAAGACCACACAGCATCGCCGGAACCTGGGATCCATAATGAAGCAAGTAAAAAGCCATAAAACTCGGATACGTGAAACGACTCTTCCAAAAGGATAAGTAGCTCATCCGAAAGGCACGGGGAGAGGTAATCGTAAAAACCTGAGCCGTGAAAGCATCGAAAGACCTCATTTAGAGACAATTTCAGATGATTAGTCGACGTTGCAGCTGCCTTCATCAGGGAGCTCGAGAAATATGTCACAAAACGTTCCTACACACGTTCCCCAAGACAGTGGCACCTGGCAGGTACTTTTCGAATATCAGATTTCCAGACAAGAAGTCTATCCATCCATCCGATCAACGAAGAAGCTATACAAACGTGAAATTTTCTTAATGTTCGTTCCTTTTTATTTCCACGGTATTTTTCATTTCAAGAAAAATAAAAGAAAGTGACCGATCCGTTCCGTTACTCTATATTACCAAATATATTAAATTTATGTTTGGATTAAACAGCCCATAAACGGTTTCTACTTATATCGACTTAACGTCGATACCAATCACTTGAATTATAAATAAATATTCATAATTAAATTTCTCGATAGTATAACACATTGTTAGTATTTGTTCATGTAGATGTATCTCGCCCTGCATTTCAAATTTCAACTATACTTTTACCCAGTATTTGTATCCGCGCGAGAACATTTTCCAGATTACCAGTTACGAATGGCCGCTTGAACGATGAAAACATTGGAAGTGGTCCCAACAAAAATTTCCGAGATTCGATCCTATCGATGCCCGGTTACACGTGTAGAGAGCTCGAGACGACGAAGAATGGACGATCCCACCGAACGTAAAATTTGTAGAGGGCTAATGAAAGCATTCGGGGGATTATCGCGGTGGAATCGTTACCGTCGAGGAGGACCTGTGAAAGTGGTCATTGGCCCTTCCAGCTTTTCCAACCGACACGTTCCCTCTTATCCTAACCGTCGATCGGCCACGACAGACAGAGAGATCCCTCGGCACGTGACGACCGATGCAAACGACTTATTATATCTCGGTTTCGGGATGATAATATAATATTGAGGTCGACTGGCGCGGATGCGGCACTGCGGTTCGCGTTGTTCGGTTGATGTTGATTCCCGCGTTGCAATCATTTTATCTGACCTTACGCTTCTGCCACTTTATCGCGCATTATGTTGAGTCACGAACGATCGTTACAGGGAGGCGTTAGGCAGGGCGTTATTCGCGTTAACGAGAACCTTACTCGAGCGTATCCTTTGACATCGAGTTAGACTCGTTTAACACGTGTGATTGGTACGAAGCATTTGTCACGCCAAGAAATAGAAGGAAACATTGTTTTATAAAATTAGAAATTTTGTTCTCGGGTGTCGAATGTACGATTTTCGACTCTTTCGTAGAAATCCTTTCTCTTTTCCTTTATTCTACATACTCAAAAATTAATTGACGCTAACGAATGAAACAAATGCTTACACCAGATTGAAAGTGAATTTATATCCCACGGGGAACTCGTCTGCGCAGTTCTAACCGCTCGATAGTTAAACTCGAGCTAATCGGTTGGTTTTTAATTGTCAAGTGGCTTCAGAGAACCAGAGCCAAGCTGCAGAAAGACAGGTCTTAACTGTATCTCGAGCTAAAGTTTCCGCGTAAAAATGCTCCCGAGCAATTTTCTAGACAGCGTTTCTCCGCGATTAACCTGTTGAGCACCACGAACGAAAGCTTAAGTCCTACCGCAGAAATCGGTCTCGGTAGTCTCACCGATCAACAGGTTAGATCCTCCACCATCTGGACAGATTATGTTCCACTTTGCGCTTCGATCGAGCGAAACACTCGTTACGTATTATATCGTGAAAGACTACTGTGAATTCACGTCTGTCTTTATCTCTTCTATGGGAAGATGGAAAGCAGGACAGCAGGTCTGATTAGTAACGGTACGATCTCCTTGATGATACCATAGAAGTCTATATTACGATCTGTACTATGATGTCAAATTCTATGGTACAATCTGAATACACTGGTATCAATTAGACTCGCTAGTCAACATTTCATCCCTCCACAGCAGGTACCTTTACCTCCATTTCCACCTGCATCTCTATCTATCTATTATTTCTATCTCTGTGTATCTACATATGAAGGATGAGTGTAGCGATGTCAGAATGCGTGCGGCGTGAATGGAAAGTCTGCAGGATGTAAGAATGCGTGCGAGAGGGCGAATGTCCTAATGTTTTAGATTAAAAAACATAAGAGGCGCGGACGGTTCGTCAGAGAACAATCGGAAGACGACAGTCAGTCGATCGCTAGCAAGCACCGCGTCGAAACCTTTTTATTTTTATCCCTTACTTTAATTAAATGCTTTTATTTTCGTTCAATACCGACATTATTCACCTCTCCTCGTCCTCGCTAAAAAATAGAATCCCACATATATCCTACTATCTTAGAGTCGCCTGGAATTTTTAATTCGCCCTAGCCGAAATGCCGTCAAGCGGAAAGGGTTAAAAGCAAGGGTTGAAGTCGAGATTGATGTCCACGGATCCTGTCCTCTTCATTCACGTTCCGAAAAGCTTCCCCGGACGCGTCGCGTTGCTCGTTTTGGGTCAAACGAACCCGAACGGAGCGGGTTAATTATAAACATGGAAATGATTCATTGTAACCGATGGATGGAGCGACGAGGAAGAAAAAAAAAAATATATGGTAAACCGTGTGCACCTACACAGTCACGAGAAATTATCTGATATGGTCGTTAAGTTGGTACACTGGACAGACACACGAGATCGTCGCTGATTGCCCACCCCCGTTCCACGTGCAGGTATACCGGGTGACTTCGTTAGTAGAGGCTGATCGTATCGATGCATCCGGAGTGAAGCGCCGGGTCTAATCTTCGAGAGAGAAAGAGAGGGTACGGACTCCTTCCGCTCGGAGGACTCTCGACGGAATGATTTCATTCCTGCCAATGTAATATTTGTCACGGGCCACGCTCTGACGACTTGATCACGAATCGTCGACCAGAGAGATTTCCACAGAGGACTTCAAAATTTTGTAATAAACGAGTCCGTCTTTTAGGTTTAATTGTAATCATATGTACTTTCATTCGATATAAAAAAAATCGAATATCCTACGATATTTGTGTTTTATTAACGAACTTGATCGTGAAGCCTCGATTAGAAAACTCTAGTGAAATAGCTCAAAATCTTCAGCTATGGATAACCCTGACAAATCTAACAATGAGAATTCTCAGTCTCTCAAATTAGAAAGACCTGCAGTTGCCATTAATATGCAATAACACAATTGTTAATCGATTCCTGACCTCTCGTGATTTTATGAATCCCATGCAGAGTAATACAACGATTAATTTTCTTCGACAATTCAACGACGTCGGAAACCTGCACCGTCGCTAGCGCGTTGTGCGGTCGTCGAGTTCTCCTAAACAATTAAAGACAGGTTCCTAGGCGTCCGCGACGTAACCGCGCATGATTTCTCCCCATGTACGTGCAACACTGTTCCTGCGATAATTGTAGGAATCACGAGTGAATGCCTGGAAGGCCAGCATCTCTCGTACAATAAATTTCTGCGTGTTGCACCTACGCCAAATACGACGACGAAGTTGAAATAATTTATTGCGCCAGACGCGAGCCCGGGATACTTCATGCGCGTTTAATTATCACCGTAAGAGTACACATCGCCTGAATTCCACGGGGCTTGCGTCTGCAACATAATAACATTCGCGCAACCTTCGTTACCGAAACGCCTCTCTCCCACTGCGTGCCACTCGTTACTTTAATAATTCACGAAGCAGCAATTTACGGGTCTCGTCGGTTAAGCGAGATCACTCGTTGGCTCGCAATCTCATTTGATCATTTTTTACCCCTCGAAACGGAAAGTCGTCATGGAAAGTTCACGAAATTATTTGCAGTCGTTGGTTGTGAACTTTTGAAATTTTGGTGGATTTAGTAAAAATTTTGGACGAGTAAGAAAGGAGAAAGAGCAAACTGAAGACAGTAGAACGCTAAGAAAGCATCTCCAGAAAAAAAGTCCTCGAGTGTGTTAAAAGCATGCGAAAAATCAACCAGGAAACGTCTCAATCGCGCCCCAAACGAGGCCGGGTAGCCGAAACACGACCGACGAGGGCTACAATTACTCCTTCACGCCCATCTTAAGTACCTCTCTCCACGTGTGCGTACCTTCCCTCGGTCCGCGAAAGGCGAAGCTCGCTCATCGCGACGGCTGGCGTGCGTGTGCGTGTAAATTCGCCGCGGAGAAGTGGGAGCCCGCGAAGCCGAGCGGTGGGGGAATCGCGGATGGTAGTGGGGGTTGCACGAGTCTGAACGAGCAGGGTGGGGGGAACGAAGGGGAGGCGAAAGAGACGTGACGAACGCGGAGGAGTGGGAAGACCGAGGCGGGGGAGGTGGAGTGTCGGGTGGAAGGGAGAGGCAGAGCGTGAATTAACACCTCTACCGCGGCATCAGATAGCGCCAGTGACTCCCCTCGCCCTCCGAGAAGCGTCAGCGGTGGCGGTCCTTCCCCTCCGCCTCCACCACCCCTTCTGTCGTGGTCGAGGGAACTCTGGGGGTGGGAGGTGGATAGCCAAAGCGCGCGGGGAAAGGGAGTTTATAATTGGCGGCGTGCGTATGCAAGCCGGAGGCCTTCTCGAGGAAGAGAAGGCAGAGCACGCGAAGAGAAGGCCGCAGGAAAGATGAGAAAAAGAAGAGGCGACGAAGAGATTTGTTACTCCGAGGATTCTCTTACACGCGCGCCGTACGACCGCGCTTACTGCCAGGATTCAACGCTTTTCCCCTCCGTCTCGTACCCACAGTCCTACGAACGCGAACTTTCGCGCTTAACCCGACGCTATTTTTCTTTTTTCTGCTCGACCAGTTCGCGCGCATGCTCAGCCACTTGTTAAGTCGCGGGTACTACTTGAATGGGCATACGAACGATGCTCCATTTTTTTTTCCCAGGAGAGACAGCTCTCCTCGTGTTTCAAAGAAAGAAAAATCCAACATTTTAAATTGGTCATGGGCGAATTTTTAAAACTGGGCGAAATAGAAGAACTACTTAGTTATCTTTGAATTGACATCATCTAGATTGAGGGGTTAGACGTACAACAGGGGTAACACGTATGCACTGGCCCGTATGTAGGTCAAGACAAACCCGACTCTACTATCTCCTCGCCAATGTTAGGGTCAGCTTCGACTCGGTAACACGACTACCACTTCGTGGTCTTTTAATGCGCAACCTCGCATCCAGTTGTCCTGCGTTCATAATCCCGTGAGTAATACTGAGAACACGGATAAAAATACCGGACAACTCGTACGACTCCCTCGTGCGTGTAAGTATACCAACCCCGAAACAGGTTTGCGTCCCCGATAAGAAAATAAACAATCGAAACGACCTCACACAAGATATCTAACGCAACAATCGTAAGGACACCTAACCAAGACAAAGACTCCCTGGAACCGGAATTGCAGTTCCGTAAAACCTACACCGACCTCGATGTATCGAATCCCAAACGCAGACGTCCAGGGGTTGCGACCAGATCGAGGCCGATTAGGGTGGCAAGATGAATGCCTCGATTGACACCGCGCCGAAGACAAATTCGAGCAACGGCGACGCGGGATGCGCGCGACTCGAACGCGTCCTTTATCAAACGACGGCGCAGGAAAGTTCCAATTCCGATTCGTCGACTACAAGATAACCGACAGATAAATCCCCCGTAACTCACGATAACGCGAATTCTCCCGATGCGTCCTGGCTACCCCGCGACGAACTTTATCTCTGACCATGCAGGTTCGATGCTGGCCCGACACGCGAAAAGAGAGAAAGAGAAAAAAGAGAGGATAGGTGGAAACAAAGTCGTGACGGTAATTACGAGCAAATATTCGTTAGAGAGAGAGAGAGAGAGAGTGGCGAGGGGGCGACGGAGAAAGGGTAGACCCGTTTGCAGGTGCAGCCCGGTTTTAACGCAGTTATCGCCGGACGGTATCAGGAAGCGCGGAAACAGAAACGAGAAACTAGAAAGTCTTTGTCCCACGACGGTGATAGCAGCCAGCGGTGACGTTAGAGGTGGGTATAGGTAAGTGGTGCTGGTAGCTGGAAATCCAATGGTACCGGCGTACGTGTGGGACAGGGGATGGAGGGAGAGCTCAGGGAATAGGTAGGTACCTTTGATAAGGAGACATTAGCGACCCGTATGCGATACCGCGGTGTCTGATAAGCGGCACATGACCAACGACGGTTCTGTCTCTTGCTACCTCGCGTTGGCTCGATTTTTACGTCGGCCGTCATAGGAATGTCTTTCAGCTGTCCCGTGGCGCGCAGAGGTGCCTGTTGATATTCCAGATGACTTCGATCGGGATTCCAGGGGATCTATTCGGGATACCTTGGGGGCGTGATAACCGTTAAACCACGGTAGGACGAAATCGCGAAGGAAGGAACTTGAAATTCCAGCGACTGACTAACATTCAAATTTAGTCGCGTTATCGTGACGATGAACGAACCTTGTTCCTTGCTTTTTAGCACATTGTTGAGTGGCAATTTTACACAGAAGCGACTTCATGTCACCGGCTATTATTTCGTAATTTGATTTTCAATGTTAACCTCTTATTTATTTTCTTATTAGTTTTATTTTAAATTGGTTGCTGTACTTTTTACACTGACTGTAAATGTAAACACAAGTTTACTTGTGACGGGTCGACAATGTGTTAAGAAAACTTACTCTTTCTCCTATCGATAGAGCTTAACGCGACAACATCGAGGAATAAACCTTCGAATTTAGCGGAATAAATTCGCGAAAGAAGAAATCCAAACTCGGCCTGAAATCTGAACGCGTAATCGCGGCGGCGATGGCGATTCGAATTCAATAAACCCCAGGCCGATGACGCAGCCCCTTCTTCGCGTCACGAAGAAAAAATGCAGCCCCGTAATCGCTCCGTGGTAAGCAGGTGCGAGAGCCTCCGCAATGGAAACATATATCGTAGCTAACCGTAGACGTTATCGCATCGCTGACCACGACGGTAACGTTCTCCTATCGCACCCCTATGTCGCAGCGAGTTCTCACCGAGGGTGGTTGACGTCCGTCTTTCGCAGGCCAGAACACGCTCCGATAATTTCGCTAATCTAGTCGCCGGGGGACAATTAAAACTATACGGACCAGACTCGAACGATCACCTTACTAAGGAAAATTAACGACTCGACTGGGAGACCATGCGACATAATGCTTAATCTCCCTCCAAAAACAATCGAAGACCACCCCACGGTACACGGATATCGCAACCAAGCAACGTCGAGCGTTTTTTCGTTTCATGCTCTCAAGAAGAAGGGTTACCTAGCGATCGATAACCCTCAATAATAAACCGATCCTTTCGATCCCGTTCCAGAAAGAGTCCAAGACCCTCATCGTCCTACCGATACCGCGATAACGCAAACAGCCAACAGCGGTATCCGTTCATCGGCCGGGTAAGTAGGTACGTTTTACGCGCTCCATAAACCATGCACGCCTCCGTTCCTCGTGATACGGACATCAGAAGCGTTTCTCCGCGGGCTGGTATGCGCGCCACTTTGCGACCACGTGTCAAAGTGACCCGGGGACGCGCAGTTAGCCACCCAGAAACACGTGCGAACGAGCGCCCAACGCCCACGCGCTCATCCCGTTTGATGGGCAGTGGCGCACACGAGCTGGCTGCGCAGGAAGCTTTTGCAGTATCGGAAAATGAAGATCGAAGCGAGAAATTGTTGGAAAAGTCGAGGTAAATAAATGCCTGAAGCAGGCAATGTGCTTCTTCTTGTCGCGTTTCTCCCTCTTAAAGAAGATTCGACCAGAAGACTTGGTTAAAAAAGGCGTCCGGACGGTCTCCTCGCGACCGTATTTTCTGCCACGGTTCAGAATTCTATCGACGCGTAAGTAGGTCGTAAAATGACTCGACGTGTGGACTACTTCTTTACAGAATTGTAAAATAAATATCGTAACTGCTTTTGAATAGCTCTGCTTTTTGTATAGCTGCTTTTGAACACCCACCCTCTTGGATCGCAAGGTACGCCATTGTCGGTGGCGAGCAGACGCGAACAGGTCGCCAGCTGCGTATCTGCCAGCCAATCGAGAGGTTCTCGCCTATAATGGGTAGGTGTCCGTTACATCTAGCCAGCCGCGGTGAAATAATAAAACCCGCCTGTAACGGCGACCAATCGCTTTAAGAGAGGCGAGAGAACGCGGGACCCTCCGGGATATTGTATCGCGCACCGGCGGCCACGCCGCGTGTAATTGAATCAATCGACGATTTACTACCGACGCGCGCTGCCTGGAGTGATGATTAATCTCGTGGCGCGCGCGAGCGAGCGAGCGAGCAACAGCGATCGCGCTCGCGCCCCGCGGAATATGCTGTTATTTTCGACGCCTCGCTGGTATTTATGAAGATACGGATCGGTGATGGTAATTGCGTCCGGTCGGGGATTCCGGAACGGATTCGCACGATTGACAGGTATCAACGCGTGAATATCTTCTAGTTTTCCGGTCGCCAGTCGCACAGTGGACCATTATCCCAATTGCCCGGCGATAAAAGTAAATTATCGAAGAGAGAAGAGAATCCTCGAGTAACGCTAGTTTCTACATACGATATTTACGCGTCCCAAACATCGTTACTTGAACTTTGTTACTATTCTTACAAAATGCAGCCGGTGTAATAGGTATTCGTACAGGAACCAATTCAAAATAAAAACTTCGTATATTTATTTCATTTGTAAATTTTAGAGAAAGGGAATAATAATTAACCAACATACCTAAATATTTTTAGAGTAAATTTTGCTTATTACTATACAGTTCATTCGTCGTTCTTCAAACTAAAGTTTAGCCTTGTTAACCTCTGTTTCTTTTCTTGATATCAAATAATAATCAACGAGTGGCTATTTTCAAACCAATTTGCCTAAAAATGGGACGACACGAGCTGGAAGCCTTCGCGGTGCCAAAGCACCGCGATACCGTTGATACACCGCGAGTGCAGAAACGATCGATCGATGATTCGCGCAACAGGGGGAAAAACCAAACGTCGAGAGCGCGTAAAGGGGCTATAAACAGAGAGACTGAGAGAAGAGACGAAGAGAGACGACGGCAACGCGAAAGATTCCCTCGGAAGCTTCGATGAGCGACGTGTTATCGGCTGGCTCGATAACGCTCATCCTTTGAACGGACGTCGAGAGGCAGTAGTCGAGAGATCGGCAGTTTGGAACGACGTTTCGTCATCCGTTTCCTCCCCTGTCCGTCTCGCGTGTCTCGCGGCCGTTTGTTTCACGTCCTTCCACGCTCGCGAAGCGCCCAGAGATCTCTGCGAGACAGCGATAACGACGCGGATCGTCGACAAATTTACTCGTTCGAAGGTGCGCTCGCGTTTTCGGACCGACGTTTTCGTTACGGAGAAAGTTGTTTCAAATCACTCCCCCTAACGAACCCTTTCAAAGACCTCCAACATTGTGGGACACCCTGTATTTATATAAATATTATGATTAAACGAATGGGGAAGGGGTTGTCTGTTCTTCAGTCAGCCCTATAAATATTCATACGTTCTGTGTTTATCAAAGAAGTTTGAACGATAGGTTTGATGTTTTCAAATAAATTTTTCATTACAGATACGTACACGTGTAAGATTTATGTACATATTTATTATAGAAAATTTATAACATCGAACCTATTATTTGATTTAATAAAATTTCTTCAGTAAACACAGATGGTACGAATATATATATGGGACCGACTATATCAACGTGTCGTACCCATTTATCAAAATAGATACAAAAATAAAAACATTCAGTTTCAACCAACTCCTTATCGCCCAAGTAAACGTAACCCCGAGACAAAGCGAAACATTTTCGTTCGTCGATTCACCTATCGTCCTTATCGTGTCAACACGGACACGGTGTATATCCAGACGAAACGACGATTATCTCCCGAAGACCTCCGGAATCACCGGTTTGTTCTCGGGCAATCGTCGCGCAAAAAAGTCGGTCTGGTACGTATCGAGCTCGATATCGCCCTCGACCGGCGATTTATTCGAGTCCACGTAGATTTCTGACGCGCGGACTCTATCGCGACTTATCGACACGCGCGCACACGTTTCGCTGGTACGGCAAGCCGGTCGCGATAAATTCGTATCTTTTTCGGTAGCGCGCACATCGTCGTCCTTTATCCCGGAAGAACGGCCTTCGGCGCATAATTGCAACCATTCTTTTGCTCGGAAAACGAACGCTGGGCCCCGTATCTTCGCCTTTATTTTCGTCCGACGCAATTATACCGTTCCGTTGCGTGCATCGCTGAAGTGCATACGAGAGATAACGCCGAAAAAGACGCGGCACGGGCCGATAAAACTTATTTACTCGATTTGCCAATCGAGTTCTGCATTACCCTGGACCAACTCCGCGCAATCGTTCTCTGATCGAATTCAATTTATTACCGAAACCGAAAGTTGACGTTATACGAACGTATGCGAATGTATCCGAACCACGTTTCAGAAAACACGAATCGAACATGTCGTACGTACAGTACGACATTTGAAGAACGTAATATTCTAGTCTTCCGCGATCCGGGGATAGTTGATGCCAATCGAGATTTCCGGGTGAAAGCCGCGTCCTTTGGAAAAAGAGTTCCGACGTTTCGCAAGCGTTGTAGCTAGCTTCATCGAAGATCGAGTGAGTCACTCGTATCAGCGCGTCATTTGACCCCTGAAAAGCCTAACTGCAACGCTTGCGAAACCTCGAAACACTTTTCCTTTTCCGTTCGCATCCGGAAGCCTCGCCCTGGTATCGTTTTCAAAACGGCCGAGGCTTGTATTTACAAAATTTCAAAATGTACGAAAGAAAAATTCTATATTCGTAGAGATACGTCTCATAACGAACACGATAATCTTCTCGGTAGATACGATAAGGTGATCTCCAGATGAACTTCGTTTCTTCAAATGGAATGTTACATTTCTTACGTCACGTGAAGATTAGGTATACATTCATTAGTGTAACCTTGATCTCTGACTATCTACAAGCTGTATCTTTAGCATCGCTTGGTTACGCGATTCTTCGGAACGTACGTTAGGAATCGAAGTGAATTTACACGGTGGAAATTAATTGATTGTAGTATAGGTAGATGGGAAATAGGGGAGAACGTATTTTTTTCCAGTGAAACGTATGCAACTCGATGATTTGGCAGAGCAGAAGAACTTATACGACAGTAAACAACAAAAACATAATTCAGACAAAGAAGAACAACATGTATATATTTATAGAAACATGTACTTGGAAACATCAAAGCTACCATTTAATTTAAACAAATTTCTTCGCTCGACATAGAGGGTAAAAATATTGATAAGATAAGACTGACTGTGTATGCATGTTTATACGATCGATACAATAGCTAAATCTGTGATCATTTTTCAGATCGTTCCAGGCAAAATGGAAATCGCAGTTCTGCGGCTCTTGTTCTGAATCCAATTATTCGAATCGTATTTCGAGTAATTCATTCACAGTTTAAATAAATATACATATACGTTTTTGTTGTAAAACTGTCACCATCGTATTCCTGACATTTTTCTGATTAAAGTGAGGCCAAACACGACGTGATTCGCATCGTATTTACTGTATATTGTCTCACCGAAATAATCCCGGTGTCGGTCTCCAATTTTCGCATATCGCTCCGTCCTCTTCTTCATTCGCTGTCCTTCTCTACACTCGAAGTTTGTTGGCAAACATTCGAAGGAGGCATGCAAACTCGGAGACCCAAAACATTGCACTCGAGTGTTTTTATGTGTTTACACTTGACTCGAGTCGAGCGTCGAACGTAGGAAAAGGACAGATAGCGAAAGAGGAAGAGAAAAGCACTCGACGGAAGAGTATCAATCCGGTTCGGATCATATTACATCAGTGGTCGAGGCTACTCGGACGAAACTACGGGGAAAAGAAATAAAAATGGGCTGGCAGCGGTGGTGTGGGTATCCGAGAGACATACTAGCAAACTGTGAAGCGTTATAGCTTGAAAACTAATAAAAATCAGATAAACACATTAAAGCTTATAATAAATTCGTCTCGAAAATTACTATCGCGTGGTATAAAGAAAAATATATAGTTCCATTTGAAAAACAAAACTTGACCATCATATCTCGTGAAATAACAAAGTTAACAAAAATTCCTTCTCGCTGAAACACGAGCACCATTTTACCATGGAATTTGGTATCTGGGAGACATACAGTGTTCCAGCCTAAGTGATACGGAGCTCTAACTCCAAAACTATCGGCCGAATGCGAATATACTGTTGCGACGGTACGAAAAGATGCCACACTACAGTTCCGAGTTACATCGTAGCGACGATGTGAAGATGTTGCGACGATGTGAAGTTGCGGAAAACGAGTTCCCGCGCTTCCGGTTGCCAGGAAGCGGCAAACTTTTAAAAATAGTAGAGTGCGATTCGAGAACTCAAAGAGAGAAGACGTTTCGTTACGAGTCTCCAAGATTGTCGTTATATCATCGTTAAATTGTTTCAAAGTTATAGTTTGTTAATAAACTTTATATTTAATTCAAATGAATTCTCGTGCTTCAATCCCCCGGCGTAACAATACTCATGGACGTGTAACAAGCAAATCCCTTCCACGAATCCCAACTCAAGATCGCCGTATCAAATTTCCTTAAAATAGGACTTTCTGTCGCGAAAAAACAATCCGCGAAGAAGCCACGTCAGCGATTCGCGAAGAAAGGAAAACGAAAACGGGCGCCAGGCGCCGGTATCAGCACGGGCAGGAAGCTGCTTTTTGTAACGGCGGGATGTGGCTCTTTTTGGCCTTTCAGCCGGTGGCTTTCAGGGCCTTCCCAGCGTGGCAGATAATGAACGAGCACCCTTGCGCCACCTCCGCGTCCCTCTCTTTTCAGCTCGTGGCCCCGTTGCTGCAACCGGTACTTCCAACTTTCCCTCCCGTCCCTACGGGCCACCCTCGATTCACCTCGGCCACGGTGTCAACAGGTGGGCAACGCGGATGCCACCTAACCAATGAACCTGGCCTGTCGATTCGATCGGCCGCGACCTTTCTCTCCCATCGGGGGCTGTTGACACCCATCCGCGCCACGGAGTCGTCGCGTTCCACGCGACCGATGAGGAAAAAGCTATGCGCCCAGGAAATGGCACTCGCGTGACGCAAGATGCCACCCGATAGATACCGTTCGCGGGAGAGGAGGCTCGTCGTGTTAACCGTCCCGTGAAATCTGACGATGGGACGACGATCGTGATTTCGTCGGGGAGTAACACGTTTCGAGACGAAACAGGCGCAATGGAACGATCCGTTTTAGCATTGTTCGTTGCACGTTGAGAGATCGCGGTAAAGATTAACCCCTTGCACTCAAAGTCCCTTTTGGAAAACCCTTCGCTTTCTCGAAAATCGATCTACTCCATCCTAGGTGTGAACAACAGGAAGTTGGTGTAAACATTGCGAATATATAAAAACTCAATACTCTACCAAGCTGGTGTATTAAATAGTAACTCGTAGACTAATCGCGGAATTTAGATAAAAAATTATTACCCAAAAAGTCGCGATGAGTCAGATCTATTAACGCCACCAGGCCCCCTTTCGTCTCATCGCTAGATTAAAATTTCTAAAAAAAGGTTGAGAGAAACGAGAGAGCTATCGAGCGACATATTCATACCCAAGAAATGATTTCTCCCAGTGCAAAATTCCGTTCAAGATAAAACTCGTGATCCATTACGAATAAGGCCGATGATGTTCGCTCGCATACGTAGTCGGATCGGTGACTAGCGGCGTGCATCGAGCTCGATAAATTCCTGTCGGTAGACGTTTAAACGCTTCTTCTTTCTCCCGGATTACGCTATCCCGCACCCCGTCCGTCCATAATCCGACGTGTAAACCGACGATCCAATAAACGCACCTGTCCAGCGACGCTATCGTACCAGGATCTATCGTTATCGATCGGTGGATCGACGAGTCCGAACCGAAGACGAAGAAGACGACCTTATCGAGACGGGCCGAGCAGATGGGAGAGAAACACGGTCTCCGAACAGCATCGCGGATAACGATAAGGTGTTTTTCAGAACGAATCAGTGTTAATGGATGTTTTCACGCGGGTTCGCGCGACTGGCTGCACATCTCGCCCAGTTGCCGATAAGTTCCATCGCGGAATATTGACAGACATCGCATCTCGACTTTTAATTCGTCCTCCCTCGGCCGTCCCCCGCGGGCCACGCTGTCTTTTTCTTCGCACGCTCGCCACGAATCGCTGCCTTTCTCTCTTTCGCGCTGGAAAGCTTTCACCCGTGTTCCTCCGACGTCTTCCTCGCTTTCTGCAACACGATATCGGGGGAAGACCGATACCCTCGCGGTGATCTCTGGGACAAGACAACAATGCAATCTGCACTGTCCGGGCGTCCGATCGTTGGAAAACAATCGTTATCGAGTTGCGTTGCTGCGAGGCCAAACGAAAACCGACCAGGGTCCGCCGAATCCCCGGTTGGATCGATGGACAGGGTTCGAGGCCCTTCGATCGTTCTCGTTCGCTTCGAGATGGGGTACGTCGATGACGAGAACAAAGTAAACGGGGTATTGGTCTTAGATTTCCTGACAACTCGTGGTTCGTCGTAATTCCGAGATACGAAACAACATGTGCTCCCCATGATACCATTCGACATTCTTCGCAAATTTTTTGGAAGATCCAATGATATCTTTCGCATACCTGAGATACAAGAAGAGACCTAGGTGCCAACATAGACACGTGTGTTCAGCTTCGCGTACTCATCGCGTACACCTTGAGATAAATGGAACGCAACCCAGAGTCAGACATACAATCCGTACACGCATCTATACAAACAGAATTTCTTTTACGAATCGTTATCGCATCAATGTTCCGCGTGAACAAGTCAGAATAGCAGATTTCAGGATACTCTGGCGAACAACTTCCGAGTTATTACACGCGATCGCACGTATCCAGACGCGAGCTTTCAACGACTTTTTCAACGACTGGGTAAGTAACAATGGAAGATCCTCGGTACGGAGACAACACAGGGTCACCTCGCGTTCCAATTCGGCGATCTTCCACGAGCGAACCTTTTTCCCCAGTCGTTCCGAGAGGCCGCGCGGTATTTTCCGCCAGACGACGAAAATCGAAGCCTACGAGACCAAGAGACGGTTTAAGTGCACGCGGTCGAACGGCCGAGGATTTTGTAAAAAATGGCCTACGAGTTGTTGGTCGTCGATAGGATATCAGTTGATGGTCAGCCGGACGGAGATAGCGGTAATGAGCGACGAGAGGAAAGTTTCCATCGGGCGAATAACCAGTAAAAGGAGTCCCGGGAGAAAGAGTGAGAAGGGAGAGAGGGGGGCCGGATGATGGACTGATTACGCTCCACGGACGAGATAGCAGCCAGATAGGAGAGAACTTCTACGAATTCCGAATTCACTTCCCGAACGTTCGGCGTCGATGCTCGAAGCGGTGCTCCGAAAAGAAAGGAAAACGAAACGGGTCGGAATAATCGCGCGACGGGGTCTCCGCGGCTGTTCGATTATTAATCGACGTCGACGATTCCCTCTGGCGTAGACGCGCGATTTTCTGGCAGACTTTCGACCGTTGGGTGCCTCCATATTCAGAAAGGTGAAATCCACGATTTTCTGGCGTTTGTATTTGGTTCCTCGAGTTTGCCCTTCGCGGCCATTTTCAATCACGATAGAGAAACGGGAGAAAGTAAGGTGTATTTAACCAGTTCAACGTGACTATTTTCTGTTTGTATTCTGTTCCTTTCTTTTTTACGAATTAATTTTATTACATTAAGGTTGGTTGTATCAAAGGCTGTCGTTGAATAAAAAGAGACAATTTTTCTTCGTCGCAAATGATTTTCATTTTTTTCACATATGCTCCGAAAAGTCGAAAGGGTTAAGAGAATTTATTTTTGTTAATTTCGGAGTACGTATTTGTTGAGAATTTTTCTGTTGCACAAAAGGATAAAGATGCTAAAATTTTAGAACGATTTATGCCGATATTACAGAAATAGTATTTTTATTAAAAAATTCTCGAGATAACTTCTGTTTACGAGGTTTATAATTTTATTTGCAACCTGAAGAACATATAGTATTCTTTCTGCTTTGAGTAACATCAGTGGCCATATCGTGCAATTAACATGCTATTTCAGCACGTATCAAAGCGGATGCTGAAAATATTATCTTCCCATATTAATTGGCCATCGCTTAAGCGAAGTTTGAGATAAACGCTGTAACACCATTTGGATTGAAACGCGTTATCGCCGCGAGTTCTTAAAATCTCCAAGAACGTCTTCAAAAAAATGTTGTTGATCTAAACAGCTGCTTAACAGCGATTAACGAGACCTAACTGTCACTTGTCCAAAACAGCTAGATAATCGATCGCGAGAAGAGACATACTCGACGCAGTTATCGAACTCGGTGCTCCGGCGTTATCTCGAGTGAAAATAAAATCTTGCAAACGATGTTGCTCTACAGAATATTTATGACGATTTTATATCATGCCTACGTAACGTCCTTTTTATGCGAAAGAATACATTATTCGATGGAACTATAATCTCGTAACTGTTCGTTACGTTGCCGTAAATGTGCACTGAAATCTCGTAGATGAATCTACGAGTGCTGTCGATGCACGTGTTTGCGTACCGTGCACATGCGGTGCGATTAGATCGCTCAGGTTTAATCATTTTACCTTGTTCTCCACTTTCTCTGCGTTTTCTGTTAGATACCAGATTTGGATTGCTTTAGTTTCTCCCGTCGGCATAAAAAAACAAAATCCACAACCTTTCATCTCGCTATCAACGAAACACTTACAGTCGATCCGATAAGTATTCGTGCCATCTATGTCTGTTGAAAAAATCTGTCGAAATTAAATGACAGGTTTGACGTTCCTAAATGAATGTTTTATTATAAATAAATATATACATATATATATATATATATATGAATAAACTTTGCACACGTATATATTTATAACGAAACATTTATTTGTAAACATCAAACCTGTCATTTGATTTAGACCATGGTTTCAATAGAGAGTACGAATACTCGTGGGACTGATTGTACGTTCCCCAAATTCGCATCCTGACTCCTCTAAAATCCCAATGAATCCCCAATAACATCCCCATCGACCCTGGAATTCGGCAATTATCGGCAAAGCGAGGCCAAGGATCGTGCTCATAGGAGCATCAACGAAACAAAGACCGTGGACCGACCGAAGGGACCCTGCGAGGAGGATGGATCGTCCTTCGTGCATTATTAGGGAAAAGTTGGATGCTCGTATCGCGCTGTCGGGCTACAAAGGCCGAAACCGTATCAAACGAGCTCCCGAAGGCGGCATCGAGGGCGGGAACGCCGCGGGAAGGGTTGGGATAGGCGCGTGGACAAACGCAGGACACGACAAAAGGTCCCGAGGACGCTAGAGGAGGTGAACACCGAGCGATAAACGGAGACGGAGCGATCCTGCCGAAAGTTAAAAGGGAATCCATCCATAAATAAGCGCGGGGCTCTCTACGGGGTTTGCCTTGGCGAGCCGTGGAACGGCCACGGATCAGCGCGCGATCTCCAACGGAATAATAATGCGGGTAAAATAAAACCGGCCTCCCCCTCGAACGCTCGAACACGCTTACGCACGGGGCCGTACACGCGTCAACGTTCCCCGTACGTGTAACCTGTGCACAACCCGAGAGAACCCATATAATACCCCCATAGAGAGATGGGAAGATCAAACACTGAAATTACAGCATTGTGAGCATTCTTCTTGCGGCCACTCTTCTTCTTCTTGTTCCTCTTCTTATTCCTCCTCCTCCTCCTCCTCCTCCTCTTCTTCTTCTTCTTCGAGTCTGTGCTCGCCGATAACGGTCTCACTCGTCTCCTCTCTCTTCGACGTCCGTGCGCGCACGTTTTACTTCTTTGCCCTCTCCCTCCCTCCAGTTCTCGAGGCTTTGCCTATCGCCCCTCACCCTCGTTCGCATAAACACACACTTGCCGTGCCTGCATAAGGCTCCCTTTATTATCAAAACCCGGATCGCGTGCATATTGCATCGGTGCACCGAGAGAAGACCGACCGACCGTCGCATCTATCCGTGTATATCGAAGTCGTAGCTGTAGCCACGCTCGTTTACTCCTCCCTCTTCTTGTTCCTCCTTCGCTTCGGAGTCCACCTCCTCCGAGGACCTGCTGTCGCCCGACGATCGCTCCACGGCCACGTTCGAGGGCTCGATATCGAACAGGGGCGTCGTAACGTCACGGGAAATTCCTTGTTTCGCACTCGGCGGGAAAGGTAACGGTGGACCAAACGCAGACGCGACGGATTAAGTTCCTTAAGGGCAACAGAGATTCAGTTACAATCCACGAAGGTATTTTTTTCTTCCATAGATAGTACGAGTTAAGGTCGATTCAGACTATACGGCACGGACCGGCAACGACACGTACCGGCACCGACACGACAAAACATCAAAACACCCGTTTTAATGGAACTATTCGCGCTATTTCCGTTGACGGAACGTTCAGGTCGGTGTCTGTTAAATGTGAATAGTTCGGATCCACAGTCCCGTGCCCTACGTTTCTGTTCTACGTACGTTCTCGTTGGACTCCATCTTCTTGGATATGGGGAGGCACGGATACCATAATACACAACAGTCTACGGATTTCATATAGGAACACCTATGACAATGCCGAAATTAAACTGCGTATTAAAAACGTACGACAAATCACCGATACGAATATAGCCAAGTCATTGTAAGTGTACCGCTGCAACGAAAGCTTCGAACAAACAATAACAAATTTCGCATGCGAACGGCGTCCGATCCGCCACGGCTTCTCGATCGGGACGAATTGTGGCGAATCCGCGTGCCCTCGAATCGGCGAGTCGCAAATGGTCGCGCAAGGAAAGCGCAAGAACAATCGAGATCGAATCGGCCAGCAGAGAGGAGCAAATAGACGGTTAATTTCCAAACACAGCGAGGGAATAAAACTGGCGGTCGAGTATGCAGCGGATACCTCGGAGGCATTCCTTCCCTTATCCTGACGCGAAGCGTTTCTTTCCAGGCCGATCACTTATGGCAATTTAACGGATTTAACGACCACACCTGTACGCCCGGTCTGTCCTGGTCCCTTTTCCGTGTAGCGTCGCCGGCGCGATAAGAATCGGGGCGAACTGTGAGAATCGACGACGACGAGGAACAACGTTCGAGAGAGATCGATCGTCGGTCGTCCTCGTCGTCGTCGGCGGCGACGAAGACGACCGACCGAGGCACACGGAGGCGCGTTTCCATCTCGCGGAATGCATTAAGCCGGACGTCGTCCTCGCGAATGGAACCAAGTGAGCGGCACGCAGACGATTTTTAACCAGATAGGATTCTTCCTCCACCTCCTCATCCTCCCACCCTTCCCCTCGTGCTCTTCTCTGTCTCTCTTATGCTCTCTTACGCTCTCCGGGACTCCCGCACACGCGGGGAAGCGCAGAAGGTGAACGCGTATACGGTCGAACCTCGAGAAAGAATGAACGTGGACCGCAGGGTCGGATCCGGACGGAATAGGCACTGGGTGCTTCCCAATTACTTAATCATGCGTGTGTCATGCGTTAAGAGAACGATACCTGTACGATTATTTGTTGAATAGTCGGACAAATCTAATCTTCGATGATTAATAATTTATGTTTCGAGATAAAAAGATCTACCAGTCTACTATTTAGAGAAGATACGAAGAATTTCTCTCTTTGTCTTCGGAAATTCCTCCGGCTACTCGAGGCTGGTATTAGTTCACGTCCCTGTGAGATACCGTCCCGGGAGAATAAATCTATCTCTCCATCTCGATAACAATCGGACCTATATTTTCAACAAACTTACGATCGCTGATCTTTCGGACGAAGGAGAAAATCAATTTATGGCCTCTGCGATTCACATTTTACCAAACCTTCGAAGAATTCCTTGTTTCGCGGCACTGGGAATCTAACCTATATCAGACGTGAGATTCAATGATCTGTATTAGTAGAACATTCTTCTCGGAACAACGTTGAGACTTGCGGTTGCATCAACCGTGACTATCCTCGATATTATCTGTCGCTATCTTCCAAAGCCACGAAATCCGAGAGACACTCCACGCTGATCTCTGGATCTCCTAGTAACTAAATAATTGGACGTTGGAATCTCCATAAACACCGATAAAAGAAAACAGTACCGATAAGATAACAAAATCACGGGTGTTCAAATATCCCTACCGATTCCTTTCAAAACCAACGAGATATCGCATAAGGTAGGTTCGAACTATCGGACGACACGTTATTATTAGACGAATAAAAATGTAGCGGCGTCACCTGTTCGTCGCAAAGTCGGTGACGATTAATCCACCCCTGGCGGATAAACGTTCCCAGACCCGCGGGTATCCATTCGTCGAGTATGTGAACCGAGTTTGCCTCGAGGGGGCTGGGGCAGCGCGCAAGGGGATTGGCCCGTCGAAGAGGAAGAACGAAAGAACGAGAGAGCAACCCCAGACGATGCGGAGACTGATAAAACTACGAATGATAACGCTGCCCCTACCCCCTACCCCCTACCCCCCCCTTGTCCCCGTTTGCGCCCACAGTCCGTCTGTTTCTGACTATCCGCGATAATCTCGTGCTTCCGCATGAGGCGGAACGAACAGTTTTGCCCCTAAAGCTGATCTCCTCTCGCGTGGAAACCGCTTGCGACTCTCAATGACCCGTCATGATAAATCCACGCGAGCTCGGTGAATAATTGTTAAGTTGTCCCAATCGTGGAGCAACTGTCGCAGACCGCACCCGAAATCATTGATACTTTTCTTTCCCATTTTTGTTAATCCTAGATTCTTATGCATACCACTTATTCTACTGTTTCTACTAATTCTAGGGCACCGGATTAACGGACGCTTCTTATAAGCCCGGGACTACGAATTCCAGGAGGTAAACATTGAAATTAGAAAGCCCCACGACTAGGCTCTTGATAGACCATTAACAAGATCACGAATTAACCCCTTACAGACCGGCCCCGTCCACGATCGAGGACAAGAAATTTAAAAATTACCGACACTATCGTCCAAGACGAATATCCTTACTTGTGCACACGAAGAAAGACCAGTTTTCATCGAAAACTACACGATTCGAATTTTTTCCCCGTACTAATTTTTGTTAGAATTCTATTTTAGAAATTTATTTTCTTCAAGATTACAATATAAGATGCCAAATGAAGAGTGCTCGAATTCTCAACGACCCGTACCGGTTGACTTATTTTCTCGGACCGAGGGTCGTCGCTTTCTCTCCCTGCTAGGACCCCGCCTCTCTTTCTGCTTTAAGGAAAAACAGACCCTTTCCTTCAAGGCCTTAGAGTGGCAATAGTTGTATTCCAACAATTTTAGTCCAAGTTACCTCTAAACATTAAATTATAGTAGTACGAGAAAAAGAACTCGTTTACGTCTCGAAGAATTATCGCGACCAATTGTTGAACAGCGAAAAAATGAACGAAGATACTCCGATTTTCTAGAAGCTACGCTGTCTCGAGCCGAGAATCGGAACCACGGCAAACCCCGTCGAAGACAGTCCCACGATGTCATCCATCGATATCCCCAGCAAGCGTCAACACCAATAAACGCGGGGCGACGTCACGAGGCGGCAGTCCATCAATATCTGTCCACGTTCGAGCAAACCGAAGCGGCAGAGAGTTTCCCCCGAACGGCTGCAAAGAGAGAGCCCAGGGAGACACGGGGCCTCGAGATGTTATCGAGAACCGTGGCGAGATCGTAGTCTCGAATCAAAGCGGTTAGCAGCGGATACAAGTACGCGCGGGGACACCGGGTACCGTGTAAAGGTGAGCGGTCGCAACGGGGACGTGCATCTTCTTATGGCCGACGAGGAGACAGTAGTCCTTCCTCGTGGGAGATTCGCGACTGATAACGAGCGGTCCGGTACAGTGGCTGAAAGAAGTATTTCGCGCACCCAATTTTCTCGTTGTTGTGCGCTCGAGTGCTGTCTTTCACGTCCACGAGTGTACACAATTCACGAACTGCTTGTCGTATTCTTAAATTGAAGAATTTGTTTTTGTTGTAATAAAAACGTCGAAGAAAGAGAAGAGAATACTGATGTTTACGGTAAGTCCTGTCTGAGAGACGCCCACTCGTTCTTATTGTTGAAGCTCGAATGGTGGCTACAACCGAACGTCTCTTAAATAGGATATCAAACACTCGTAAACGCGTTCAACATATTTCTGTTCTATCTTTGAGGTACATCAAGGCTCCGAAACCCTTTTCTTCAAATACCTAATGTACGAGAAGCTACCCTATCCAGCTCCATCAAATATTCATACTCTCCCAAAAAGGACTACTGATCAAAGAACGAACAAATCACTCGAATAATGGCAGATTTGCGTCCAGGTGAAAACCCGAGGAGTCTCGGTGCGCAGGAGAAGAAAGAGAAACTGCAAGCAACGCGAGAGAATGGTCCGCGAAGCAGCGGGCACCGTTTCGCTCGGTGTTAGCCGCGCTCTCGACACGCTCGCTAATATCGACGATAAGATCGAGAGGCTGCATGTCGATGCCAGGTCGAAAGAAGCGTCGAGAGGCGCGGATACGCTCGCGGCGTCGCACGGTTGCGATGCGAAGACCCGAGTAACACGGTCCCGCGATGGAAGACGACGCGCCGGGACGCGCTGGCTGACACCTCCGTACAAGCGCCAACGTTCCACCTAATTAACGCGGTAACCGCGTGCAACGCCGTTGTCAAAATAACACGCCGATCGGTCTTGCCGATCGACACTGACACGTACCATTAACGCTCCGTATCGGGCCTAGATCGATTAGAGGGGCTGCTTGCGAAACCGAAGGAGGATCGGGCCTGGGGTCTTCTCTATGTTAATGCGCTCGTTCTTTATCCCGACTGGATAAATGAGGTGTTAGCCACCGAGGAACGTAACGTACGCCGACAGGAACGCGAAGTGGCGTCGGGCGCGAGCTTGCCGGCGACTCGTTATTCATTTGGGTCACGCTGGGTCTGTTAATAGCGTGTACAGCCGGCGCTTGCTCCTTTTGGGGCGAACCGTCTTAATACGACCATGTCGAGGGCTTCTTTCATTTTGTTCGAGGTTGGATTTACGGCGAAGATAGCTACAAGCTCGATCGAGGTTCCCCGGATTAACCCTCTGGGATTGGCGGGGGTGAAATCGGTGGAGAGCCGGTTGATTGCTCAAACTGGCGTCGGTGAAGTGACGCACGGAGGACGTACTGGATATTTTAGACTGGTTGAACTGGGTAATTCTGCAGGAACACGAAGCGGCATTTTATTATTATCAGGCCACGTGTACCACGGGTGGTACATGCAGACATATTTTGTGACAAATTTAATTCTGTAAAATTGAATTCTGTAAAATTAACGCTGGTGAGAATATTATGTTTGGAAATGTTATTTATTCACGAATCAGTCGAAAGTGATGCCTATGCCTCTGCCAATTTGTTACGAAGAATGCTTCGGAGTAATTTTTCTGAAGAACACCCGTAAGTATCACATCGTACCAGAAAATGTTTAATATACAGAATTTTACTTCTACGCTTTAGACTTTCCAGGATCTAACCGCTATGGCTCGCGCAGGAAGGGTTCCCCTTCGTATCCCAGCTTGCCAGCGAGTATCAGCGCGTAAGGCACGCTCGATATCGGCCGTAAAATCGTCTGCTCGTTGGCCTTATGGTGGACGCATAAGGGCGTCACAAAACTTCCCCTCTCGCCCGTGCCCCCCTTTTCCGTCGTTTTCGTGAGGACGCGTCCGCGCGCATCCGACACACGCATGGCCTATCGGGCACACGAACGGTCGTCTATTTGTCCGGAGGTGCACGCACACCGATCCACCAGCCCGGAGATGCATAGATAAGGAGGTGGAATGAGACGACGCCGCTCCTCAGTCTTTCTTAAATGTCCTCCTTCTCTGTTCGTCTTCCTCTCGCGGGGCTCCACCTCCTTCTCCCGTTCGCCTTCTCCTCCTTTGTCCCCTTCTATTCCGATCCAGCGCAGCCACCCACGTGCTCGCACTTTAAACAGCGCTCTTCGACGAGCCTCGGAATGACGTGTCACGTCGGGAACGAGGAACAGACCGATCGCGTGGGTTACACGTAATCAGTCTTCGCTGAGAAATTGATATCGGGTTCCCTCGAACCGGGGAAAAGACAAATCGCCACGCCGAGACCTCGCTCCGTGGCTACTTCGAGCCTCGGTGCGGATTTTCATCCGGAACGTAGGCCAGGTCCAAGGATACTCGAGCGCGATCAACCGTCAACGAAGACACGATTATTACGCTCTTGAATTTCGTTTATAGAGAGACTATTCGGTTGATGCGATTTTTAGGGGATCTATATGCGAGATACTGGACTGACTCGTTTGTGACACGAGTCGACAATTTTCGTAATAAATGTTTTTCCTCTCGAGATATCGGAAAATGTGTAATAATCCGATTATTGGTACACGCGCATCGTTTGATTAACTTGCATTTCTCTGTAGCAAATCGGCGTTTCAACTTATCGTTCGATCGACAGGATCTAATTTCACATTTAAATATTTACTTATCATTCAACAACCAACAGACGAAAGCCTGTACATATTCATTTCCTTGTATGAAATATTGATACAGTGATACAAGAATTTTGCCCACATATTCTACCGAATTCCACTGAAACAAAGCAGATTCTAACCGCCCTGTACTCGTTGTAACCTGAACGCGTTAAATTAAAAATCACCTAGGCCCTCGATCGAGAATACTGTTCCAATGTCGACTCGGCGCGAGGCGCGAAAAATTCCCCGGTGGAATTCCCGTTACATTGGCGTCCCATAAATACTTTATCACTAAACCGCACCGCTTCCACCGCCTCATAGCCGCGCGCCGTGTAAAGTTTACGAGCATCGTGACCATCGTAACACGCCAGGCCCCGCTTATTTGTTTCTAGAAGCGATACAGAGAGCCGCTGAGAACGAGATCTCGACTCGTGTCTCGTCTCGAGCGCGCGCCGCCCGTAATAATATCTTGTTTAGCCGGACAAACAACGGCACGCGCGCCACCGTGTCTGAAGAGACCTAATTGCCTGCTCGTATTTGCTCGGCAAACACCTTCAACAGCGTACAAACTCCTTTCCTTCGGCCCCCTCGTTCCGCGTCGATACGGGCTTGTCTCGCGACTCGCGTCGTCGTTTCACGCTGCTTCTTCAACGGGAACGATCATTGTCATCGCGCGGGTCGAATCTTGTCCCATACTGATGTGTATTAGTCGTAGAAATTAATTCTGTGCTTTTCCAAGAAGGCGAATCCACCATTTATTTAAGAAGAAAAACTACAGTGGTTGTAGGAACGAAATGTCGAAGCTCCAACGTAAGAAAATGACCGGTACATATTTTTCTACTTAAATTCAAGTTGCAAGTGATTCAGCGTAAGGACACAGAATTAAATGGTACACCTGATAATTGCCAAGTACACTAGCGACCAATGATTCAAAGTATCGCAACATAAACATTTGTATATACAGGGTGTCCCAAAAATGTTGCAACACCTTGAAAGGGGCGATTCAGGAGGTGATTTGAAACAACTTTTTCCTTAGCGAAAATGTTGTCCGAGGCTTCGTTAAGGAGATATTAAGAGAAAACACCGACCAATCAGAGCGCGCGTATACCGTTGGAGCGGCCGCGGTAACGAAGGCTACGAGCTAAGTGGCCGCGCTTGTACGCGAACAAGTGACTCGACGTGCATCGAAGGACATTGATGCGGCCGCCTAGCCGTAGCCTTCGCTACCGCGGCCGCTCCAACGGTATACGCGCGCTCTG
>NW_026535246.1:0-28592 GCF_026225885.1 Hylaeus anthracinus
TTGCATCTGTTAATGGTATCATCATTCTGTAAAAAGTTAATCAAAATTTTCGCCCCTCAAAACGCGGGCCCGGGTTCCGGTGAACAGCGTTGAACCTGCCTTGCGCCGGGCCTGGTTGCAGCGGCCGCGGTAGTGAAGGCTACGAGCTAAATGGCCGCGCTTGTACGCGAACAAGTGACTCGACGTGCATCGAAGGACATTGATGCGGCCGCCTAGCCGTAGCCTTCGCTACCGCGGCCGCTCCAACGGTATACGCGCGCTCTGATTGGTCGGGGTTTTCTCTTAATATCTCCTTAACGAAGCCTCGGACAACATTTTCGCTAAAGAAAAAGTTGTTTCAAATCACCTCCCGAACCACCCATTTCAAGGTGTTATAACATTTTTGGGACACCCTGTATTTGTCTCGCACTGTATACGGGGTGTCTCAGCCTAAGTGATACGGAGCTCTAACTCCAAAACTATTTTTGTTAACTTTGTTATTTAACGAGATATGATGGCCAAGTTTCGTTATTCAAATGAAACTATATATTTTTTTATATACCATGCGATAATACTTTTCGAGACGAATTCATTATAAGCTTTAATGTATTTATCTGATTTTTATTAGTTTCAAGCTATAACGCTTCAAAGTTTGCTAGTATGTCCCTCAGATACCCAGCCCGTTCTTATTTCTTTTGCCCGTAGTTTCGCCCGAGTAGCCCCGACCACCGGTGTAATATGATACGCTTCTGTCTTCTCTTTCTCTTTCTCTTTCACTATTTGTCCTTTTCCTACGTTCGACGCTCGACTCGAGTCAAATGTAAACACATAAAAACACTCGAGTGCAATGTTTTGGGTCTCCGATTTTGCACGCCTCCTTCAGTCGTTACTATATTTTCTAATGTTTTGCCAACAAACTTCGAGTGTAGAGAAGGACAGCGAACGAAGAAGAGGACGGAGCGATATGGGAAAATGGCGACCAACACCGGGATTATTTCGGTGAGGCAATATGTAGTAAATATGTTGCGAATTACGTCGTGTTTGGTCTCATTTTAATCGGAAAAATGTCAGGAATACGATGGTGACAGTTTTACAACAAAAACGGTAATAATAAAAAAAGTTTGATCGTTGCATTAGCATTGTCTCATCGAGATATCCGATCCCGGATCATCTTACTGTTCATTTATCGTAGTGAGACTTGTGCATTTAAGGAGACTGTTGAATTATATACATATATACCTACAACCGCTCTTTGCACCTCGGTATCTTTAGTGAAATTGCCACGAATTTCGCCGGTCTGCGACAGATAAGTGACGTCAGCAAGACAGAGCTTGCTAGGTCGTGAAGATTAATGTGAAAATGACGAATGAAAAAAAGACGATAGAACGACCGACGATTAAAACGGAAATATACATTTGCGGAGATACCAATTGTAAACGCGAAAGAATATTGATATAGTCATCCCGACAAAATGATGTTTACGTTTGAAATACAGAAAGCAGACAACTTCGCGATAAATAACAATTGATCGAATAATTGCAAGTGTATGATTCGTAAAGGTTTCAAAGAAGACAAAGAATAAGATCAATAACCTGACAAGTACCAAAACACTTTTATTTTGAATCATCCTCGGAACCTGTAAATATTTCATTGAAATTAAAATTTTCTCGAGCAATACCTCCGACATCAATAATTCACCAACGACCAAGCCCCAACAATAGGTTTTATTTCGAGCTACCTAAATACTGATCCTAATCACCGCACCCTCTGTCGATGGCACGCTTGCACTCTGCAATAAATGCTCCGAAATCTCGTATCTTTCGAATCCAGATCGTGTTTTTCGTTGGCGAGTATGGTTCGCGTGCATTGTATCGAGGCGACAGCGAGAAGGAACGTGTTTCTTCGGGCGGGCAGCCTTCGGTCGTGGTTTAATTGCCATCGAAAGGTCGTTCTTAATTTTACGTTATCTCGATCGGGAGAATTCGAGGCCGGTACTGCCACGAAATGACCGAGGCGCCACTCTTATCTGAAGAGGCACGGATAAGCCCGATGATTGAGGAGAAAAGGAGCACTCGAGATACAGCGGCGTCGGTCGAGGAACGAAGGGGGCCACAGAAATTGTTAAGAAACGGCACACGCATCGACGCACACACGTACGTCACCCACGGAACACTCCCACGCCTACACGTTGGCGAATCTGATGCACTTCGCTTATCATCTTCGAGGGGACTACGCTCCGAAATAAATCCCCCATCGGGGATTAATTATCGTGGATAGCGAACGCGAGTCCTGACTTTTTCTATGATATGTTTATATGTGTGCCTTGGAGACTGAGAAAATATCAGGTTGTCCCAAAAGTTTCATTCGTAATTTGCACTCAATTATTTCGTGCGGTAGTATTTATATAAATAGACAATCTAATTTCTAAGATGTTGACGTTGTGACAGCAATGGAGCGAAATGAATCGTACGCAATTCAATAACGTAACATTAGACATAAAATATCGTGTATGTATTACGTATTAATGAAACGAAAGAAACTTTTCGGACAACCTAATATTTCGTTGCTTCTATATATCGCGTGTTAAAATGGATCTATATGGATCTATACGAATGGATGTACGTATATCGTGTATTAAATGGTAATCAAATTTAAATCTATCTAATTTAAATATATATTCATATTCAAACTCAACTTTCGCATTAACCCATTTGCATCGACTTTTCCACTTTTCCGTGCGATGCGAATGGTTTGACTACCACCCGTACTTCAAAAAACACGGTTGGGTCTCCAGTGACCCGCCATCCTCTGCTCGAGGGTCGATCACCCAACGCGCGCACGGTCTCGGTAGATTTCGGCTTCGAAACGAAGACCCTTTGACACGTTCCCTTCTCTCCCTCCGTCCCTATCTCATCTCGTGGATCGAGCACGGAATAAAAGGACGCTGAATGTGCCACCTATCGTAAGAATCGTTCGCGGAATACTCCGGTTGCGAAAGCGGGACAATTATCTGATTCGACCGCGGAACGAAACAACGGGCCAAATCGTTCTGACCGAGATCAGATGCGATCTGCCTGGGTCCCTCACCGCGGCCCTGCCCCTGCTCCTGCCCCGCCCCGCCCTCCCGCCGCCCCTCGACACGAGAAGAAGAAACTCTCGTTGTTCCGATCAGTTAACGCTAATGAGCGATATATTTGGAAGACTCGCGAAACTGGCCTGCAGCCGTGCCACGGTACCCGTGCGGTTCTTTCGTACGACGAGCAGGGGACTGGTCTGTTACGTTAACCCCTCCCAGTCATAGACTGGGGGAGGAAGGAGCTTTTTTATTTTATTTTATTTTTTTTTTTGTTACTCAAGTTCTCAAATCTCAAAAGATGTTTATTTGCTGTACAAGAAAGTCAATCTGTACGTGTTGTCAACGTGTACGTAGAACTGGGGTTCGTATACACGCGAAGGATTAATATGTATATAAACTTCTCGAGAGATGTCGACATAGAATATCGTGGCTTATGCGCGAGTGGATTTCACTTGCAAATTAGAGTTGCAGCGAATGCAATTAACTTAAGTATAACAATAATACGCATCGTTAACTTACAAGCTAGGATATAACACGGGAAACCGCAACGAAATAACGAGGATAAATTGAAACAGCTTCAGAAATGCTTCAGATTTAATTAGAAGGAATTTCGTTGGTAATCCAACCAATTACTAAGTCGTACTATTCTAAACGACTCGATAAACGTGTACACGTGTGTTCGACGTTCCTTTACTCGCATCAAGATCTTCCTCAAAACTAAAACATTACGAAAACACGAATGAGAAATTACGTAAAAATATAACGTAGGAAACCTACGAAAAATCTTCAAGAATTCGATAAATGAGAAACGACACGAGATTCGGTTCCTTAAAAATTCTGACGATTGAACGAATCTGAGCTACGACGTCCGTACTGTCATCGTGTTTTTTTTTTTTAAATACTTTTTACACTGCATTTTTACGCTTACCGATGGAACTTATCCGAAGCGTAAGTCACTCCGACATCGATACGTAAATGCGGAACAAGTGTTACATTGGTTCTCATGCGTCGATGTGGGCGCACTCACGCACACACACGCCGACGTGTATCGCGATCGGAGCGGAGGGACGAGCCGGGCAGCTACCCTTGCTCCTTCTGTCCGTTTTATCTGAAGACTTGAGAAAACGCAGACGCTTCGTGGCGAGGCTAATCTGGCCGGTATCGGGGCCCTAAAACCACCGCCAGGAGGCCAGAGACAACGGTAATAGGATAGAGAGCGAACCGTTTCTACGGAATGGTATGCGAACTTCGTACGCAACGAGAAATATAGCGAACGTGAGCGCGATCTATCGCGTCCTTGCCGCTCGAGGAATCGAATGACTTCGCACGCGATGTACGAACGCTGAGCAACCACATTTTCCTACTTATGGTAAACGATGGCGCGCGATAGCAACGATAATATGGCCAATCGTGGAAATACTCAGGCAAGTAGGAACTGGCCTCCGATCGTGACGAATTTTATTTTATCTTTTGAAAAATAAATGTCGAGCATAGCTGGACTAGTCCGATGAAATATTTTATCAATTTCTCCGACCTCGGCCATGGACACTTACACGTTCCAAACATTCCCTTATCTTGATTATACTTGTTCCTTACCTCTATCGAAATCTGGCAGTAGTATAGAGATTTCCACTATCGGTACACGCGTGCAAACAATTTCATTGAAAACGGTCGAGGGCTACACGCGGTTCGCTATCGATAAAAATATTTCGTCAAACGAATCCATCTCTCGCGATAAAGAATTACGAATCCTAAACAGTCGCGAGTACCGCTCTTATCTTGGATTCGTTTGATTCATTTCTCCATTAGAATTACGTTTTAATCTACTATCGGCGCGCACACGAATGACTTCATTGAAAACCGCTGGGAACTGATCGCGCACCGCTATCGATAAAAGTACTTTATCGAGCATCCCCATCGATGATCGCGAAGAGTTACTTTACTTTCAACCGCGTCTCCTTCCCTTTTGCGTCGAAATTTGATTTTAATCCGCTGGCTGCACGCGATACGGCTGAGAATCAGGTCATTCGAGTAGAAAACAGTGGTTTTCGACTAATTTCATTTCAGGTTTTTAAATTATCTGCAATCCGCATTTTTAGATTATCTGCATCTGTGAACGATCAGAAAGGCAATTTTTTGGTGTCCGGTGAAAAGGGTCGAAGTCGAATGCACGTGTATCTCGAGCGAACCGAAGGAATATTTTTTTAAATATAACAAATCTGTGTTCCGTTTACACAGCACAGTAACGTGCATCGAGACAAAGTTGTTCTCGCTCGGGTTAAAAATGAGTTACCGATCCCAAAAGATGAAACCCTATTACTCCTACAGTTTCCTATTTACTCTATTGCTTATTTGCTATTACTTTTTCCCAAAATAAACACAATTTTCTCTCGTCCAAGTTGAAACAGCTCGTTTCCTCCCACAGTGTCAACTTGAAGAACAACGCTCTATTTCGACATACCGCGTATCAGACTCGACAACGAGAAAAACCTAAGTCCCTACGATACGCGTACTTGGCACGAGGGTGCGAACAATCAAAACCAAGCTGAAGCGGTCCAACTCGCTTTACAACGATTCGCGTAATTAGAACGCGAACGAAGCCATCAGATTTATTAAAAACTACGACGATCACGACAAAAGAGCCCAGCGATAAGGGGAGCGCAAATACAGATAGGAGGTATTGTTTCGAGCCGCGAGATTATTCATATCCACGTGTGCCAGTCGACTGTATTGTCGCGTAGTCGTTCGCGATGCTTTTGATCGGCGGATCGTACGAACGTGACGGTCGGCAGGTTAAAATCTCCTATCGGTGGGTATCAGCTCATTACGCTAATATTCACTCGGAATGCCAGACCGATATGGTATCTCGATCGTGCCTCTCGCGTTTCGCAAAGGCCTTTTTGCGCTCTGTGTCCCCCCCCCTCCCCTCCCCTCCCCCCGCGCCGGTCGCGTTGCAGCCTGCGCGCGCACGTGTAGAGGTCGCGCCATTTTTGGACCTCCCGTTTCGCCAGTTGCCGATCATATCCGCGATCCCGATCGTGCCTGATCCACTTGGTCGACTTCACGTGTCGATCCCCCTCCCTTCCGCTCCGAAACTGGCGACACATTTTTATCTAGCTCCAAATCGGCGTTACACACACACACTGTTTCACGTACTCGCGAGACACTCGGGTCGGACACTCCTATTCTTGTGCAGGTATGCGGTATTTTAAATTAAAAAAACTCGTAATCGATGACGACTTGGAATATTTAAGGAGACGCGTTTTTATTGGGCTGTTCAGAAAGTTCGTGGCAATTTAAAAAAAAAAAAAAAAAAAAAAAAAAATAGAAATTCAAAGATACATTTGAACGTTGAAATTTAAGACACGTTATTTGTTTTCAACTATTCCGATATATTCGGACCTGTACCACCTGCCAAAAATCGACACGAACTTTCCAGACGATCCAATATTCTATCTCTCGTCGTCACTTTAGTCAACGTAACACTTTTGATTACCTTTGAACGTGTAGTAAGAGGAGTCGTTCTATACTCGAAGAATGATTTAAAACTGTCTTAGCTAACCCTCTTCGATGATGACTCCACTAGGATGATCTTCGAGCCAGAATGTACTTCAAAATATTCCTAATTGCCTCGAACAAAAGCTACTCCGAATGGAAAACTAAAAGTACACCAACCTGCTTCGATTCTTCGCACAAAGGTCGCCAGTCATAAAACTTAAAAAATAGAGCACCAGAAATCCATGAAAGATTTCTCCAAAGCCCAGAGAATCTCCCAACTACGAACCCCTGATGTCAAGTATCCACATTCCTCGACTCAACGACCCTGTCGACGAGAGACCTAACCGACTCCCCCGACACGAAACACATGTCCGGACCGCGGTCCCACCACGAATCTATTAAACCTTATCGGCGGTAGACTATCGAAATACTCTCGAAACAAGCGCGGGGGCGCGGTCTCCGCGGCGGATCCACGAGGTGAACCTCGGGGGAAAGGAGCACCGGCGCCGGCAAGAAAAGAAACGGGCCAGTTGTGTCCAGCATCGGAGGTACATCGCGGTTATCGGCGTAAAGCCGCGTTTACACGCGTGTAAAGCTGGTACGAAGGCTGGTTGACACCGAGCCCAGTCGAGGAGGGCACCAACGGACGGAGAAGCGACCAAGAGGAGACGGAGGTCTAACGCACGGGACGGGATAAGGGAGGAAGAAGGAGAACTCGCGGACACCATTCCAGCGATGCCAGGGTCGTGTCGTAACAGGCTGGAGTGACACCACAATGCGGTGTAGCAATTTGTAGGCTCGCCCTTCGTCCTTCCTCCCCGATTGGTGTCTCTCCCTCGGTCGCCAGCAGCCGCCTCCTCTTCCTCCGCTTGTATTTATGAGCCGAGCCGGGAGAACGCCTGTATCGGTTCCTCTCGCTCGGCGAAGGCAGGAAGGACGATGGCCAGGAACACCGCACGAAAGGAGCACACCGGGGAGAACCCGTGTGCGCTGCCGGCTTGCTTCTCGCCGTGGGCCCTCGATGAACGAACAACAAGAGGAGGAAGAAGACACCGAGGGGGAGGAACGGAGGGAACGGAGGACGGACAGAGAAGAGGCACGAAGGAGGGTTAACTAGACGAGATCAACGCCGCGATAGTTGTCTCTCCCGCGTTTCTTCGCGAAGAAGACACACGAGGGAGAGACGAAACAAAGTGGGAGAGACGCCGGGAATAAGGAACCCGACGAACCCGGGGAAAAACGGGAGGGATGTAGTGGGACCTCGCGCGCGCGCGCACACACATGTACGCGTGCGTTGCACACGGTCAGGGGAGAGACATCTGCCGCGGCCCCGGATTCATGTGTTTGCGCGGAATAAGGGATCCGGGCGAGGAAGATAAGGGACGCTGATGGACCTTCCTTCTCCGGTTCTTCTTGTTCCTCTTCTTCCACGTCGTCTTTCGCTTCTTCCGAGCTTCCTTTGGCCCTTTTCCTCGTCCCTTCCCTTTCACGTCACCCGCTCATTGCACACACCGCCGGCCGATCGACACTGATAGCCGCAACGACTGTTCGCGGGTAACCGGCCACGACGGAATTTGCGACTCTGCTTTTGTGCCTTCCTTCACGGACACGAAGGGAGAAAGGGGCACACCACGGGTGCAGGGAAGCTCGCCCCCCTTTTGTACCGATAGATTCCAGCGACGAGATTTCGGGAATCTTCGTCCCGGGGAATTGAATTCCTCTCGTGACGCGGGTATTTTGCCCATTCCGAGAAACGTAATTAACCGTTCGTCGGGTATCTCCGTCTCCTTTTCTGCGTCTTCATGCGGGGGAAATGACGACTATTGTGGGGGCAGGTGGGGAGGTTCGGTACCTGTGCACTCTTTACCGTTCCTCGAGGTCGCCAGGGTCAACCGCTTCGTTAGGGACAACTTCTTTTCCGGTAATAAAGATGCGCTGCGCTATATCTAGAACTTCGATTATTGCAGTAAGCGAACAAAGTCAAGATGAAGGATGAGTGTGTGGTGTTAATGTGCGTGCGGCGTGAATGGAAAGACTACAGGATGTAAGAATGCGTGTGAGAGGGCGAATGTCCTAATGCTTTAGATTAAAACATAAGAGGCGCGGACGGTTCGTCGGGGAACAATGGGAAGACGACGGTCAGTCGATCGCGAGCAACCGAGAAACACCGTTATTTTTATTCCTTATTTTAATTAAGTATTTTTCGTTCTGTTCAATACTGGCTCTATTCAACTCCCCTTATTCTCACTAAAAAATAGAATCCCACAAAGATGCTTAGACTTACTTTCACCAAAACCTTGGTAACCCACTGATAACGCAAAGATAGCACACGAACAACGTAAAAGTTTAAGGTGAAAAATTTAAGGTCTGAACCGCTTTGAAGTTCGGCGACCGAGCATCCGCGATACGAGACACTCGAGACACGAAATCTCGCGATTTCTTTCATTTAATTCCATTTAAAAATAATAATAGTCGCTTATAAAATGATCGACCTTAAAATATCATGTAAGCATGTGTTAAACAGGAAAAGATAAAAATCACTGAAAAAGAGGCACTTGAATTTCCATACACGCAAACAGTTAGTTACTCTCGCTTTACCCCATACCAACTATCGCTAACTCGTTTTTAATGGTCTTGCAATGACACTCGGTATTAAACTTCAAAGAACATGCAACAGTTGCGCACGAATGATTTTTTCGCAGGAAAAGAAGATGGAGATCTCCTCTTGTAAGTTCGAGAGTTCGATCGAAAAGGATTCGGAGCACCAAAGAAAAGGACCAAAGGTATTATTCAATTTTCCGAGTACTATTTGTTTCACTTTATTAATACAACAAAATCGTCGATCGATCAACGATGAACACGTTGCTTCCATTCGATGTCCATTCGAACGAAAAACGTCCCTAAACGCCAATCCGTAAAATCGGTACACAAAAATCTTCTCCCCCGGACCACCACCCAGCGATCACACAAAGAAGCAACCAACACGCAAGACGAACATTCAATTACCATATAAAAGGAGGGGGAAAAAAGGACGTCGCGGAGAAGTGTCGCTATCGAGCGATCTCGCGACACACAATGAACAGAGCACGCGAAGAAGCAAGAAACACCGAAGACGAGGCGATAGGCGCGGCCCGAAGCCGTCGCTATTAGCGCGTCGACAACGATTACAACGAGAATTAAATCGAAGCGAACATACCCCGCCTAGGGTTGCTCATCTCGACCAACGAAAGTCGCTGGAAACTACCGAACGAGTCAATTCGACCCACGTGGCTCGAGAACCACACCAAATACGTATACATTCGATAAAATTATTCTACTACAAGTTAACCCTTTATTTATCGGGAGCCTATTTATAGACTTTTTAATTCCAGTATTTAGCTTTTTGAATTTATTTACTGTGTCGATGGTTGTCTACTTACCATATTCAGTGTTTGTAAACAGACTTTGGCTTCAATGTACCCAGTAACAGTATAGAGGAATTATTGTCAGCCTAGATTGGCATTTACTACCGTAGAAAATTCTGTTTAAATTAAAGACTATATCTAAATAACCCGGTAGGATAAGGTGTTAACAGAACAGACGAGGAAACTCGAGCAAGAATTTGCGATGAGTCATAGGAAAAAGATATCCGTTAGCAAAGCTGACAATGAAAGTGATTCATTTTGTATCGCTCGAAAAACAAGTTTAATTATAAATTTAATATACCGTTAAAGAATGAATGAAGACAATTATTAATACGTACACAAGCACGTATCCAAAGTAAATAATAAACTACCCCTCGATCTTTTCCTGCCGGAACAAGTCCAATTACAAATATGAAACCTCGAACGGTTAGGTAAAACTAGCCGTTCTCCACAGGTTTATCAACACGCCTGGAAGGTGTATCGACTCTTAACGCGTCGACAACGATTACAACGGGAACGCAATCGAAACGATCCTCCTCCGCCCTGGGTTTCGCTCGTTATATTACCTCGTAACAAACCTCGCCGAATACGAGTCGATGGCGCGCGAAGATATTATTTACGGTGGAGCGCGATTCAATAAAACATTTTATATAATCATTGGTTATTAATTTGACGGCTGCACGCGACGGGGGGTGATTGCTGGCTCACAGCGGGGCACCTTTTATCCCTGGGATCGTCGATTACCAGCGCGATACAAGAGAGCTCGGACTCTCATCCGTCTCCTCCCCGAACGCGAAGCCGCGGCACTTCCATCCAGCGATTCGTTAAATCGAAACGCGACGCGTTTTCAACGGAAAACAATCGATATCGGTAAGGGGGATGATGGCTCTTGTTATTGACCACTGAGTCGATCGCGAACTGATTTGGAAAGACTAGCAGCGACGCACTGGCTGCTTAACATTAGAATACCAGTTCTTTGGACTTCTCTTTGGAATTATTGGGAGTTCCACGACGTTTCTGTTGTTATTTGTTGGAATGCAACGATTGTCACTTTTAGGTCTTGAGGAAAAGGGTCTGCTTTTCCTTAAAGCAGAAAGAGGGGTGGGGTCGTAGCAGGGACAGAAAGCGACGACCCTCAGTCCGACAAAATAAGTCAACCGGTACGGGTCGTTGTGAATTCGAACACTCTTTCTTTAACATTCTTATATTGTAATCTTTAAGAAAATAATTTTCTATTTATAAAATTCTAACAGTAATTTATGGTGAAAATAATTCGAGTGGGGAAGCAAGTATGAAATTTGCCCTTCTCTGTTTTCCGATAGTAGCGTGTATAGGCTGGTTGTAAGTACTGTCGATGAGTCTTTGACAGTCAACGTTAACACTAAAACTATCGAGGTAAACGCATGCCCATCTCGCATACAACTGAATTTTTTTTTTTTTTTTTTTTTTTTTTTTATTATTTATTAAGTAATTACAATCAATTCTCACAGAGAATTATAAGCAATCAGGTTAGCATGTTACAGTGGCATGGTTTGTAACTTTCAGTTACTACATTCTAGAGTTAACTATGTATGTATTTAGCGTGATTACAATATGTGAGTCTATATTTAGTTAATTAAATCTATTGGCGAGTTCCAGCGGGTAACATCTTTTCAATCTACGTGCGTGAGTTGCGGTGTCTTTCAGTTGGGTGACAAGAGGATTCGGATGACTAGTGAGGCGTGAGCTATAGCGGATGCTGTATCTTGATATTTCGTAAAGTGCGTAAGTACAAGATCGAGCGGGTTGGTAGGGGGCCAGTGTCAACAAACCCTGCGTTCGAGGCCCGTTAAACGGACACTTCCATATTCGTATCAAGACAAAAAGAGGGAACTAATGGGTCTCTAATCCTTCAGCGATCAATACATTCCGCGTATCGGCCGCGAGCTCTTCGGGCAAATAGAAACCACGCAATAAGGAACTGGTCGGTAATAAGAAGTCGGCGATGACGCGGGGCGATATCCAAAAAGGTAAAACAGTTTTCGCCGCTGGCCTCGGTCAGATACCCGAACGATAAACAAATCCCGATTCCACGCGGAACTTCCTGCTCGATGGCGAATTCTCACGGGGGACAGCGACTCGCGACGATCGCGTATCGAGCAAAGAAAAACGCGCGCTTCGCCAACCGAACAGATAAACGCGGTTCTGACGTCAATTATTTTTAATCTCGCCGGTCGTTTATCGCGCATTCGTCGCGAGGTCCGTGCCTCTTTCGCGAACGACGTATCCGCGAAACGTTGCGAACGTAATCGACCGTCGACGGTGCCCGAACGCGTCCTTTCCCGAAATCGTCGAACTTTCGTTGCACAACAACCGAGCGAACCCGGCGACCGAGGCGAGCTGCTCGCGCACTTCAGAATCCTTCGCGGCGATAACACGGAGATAGCTTAATCTTTAAGGCGATCGCGTTATTCCGTCGCGAATTTCAGGCACGTATCGCCATCGCGGCGTAAATTTTAACGATTTCTTCGAAGTTACGACTCACAAGATGTTGTCCCCTTTTTTATTTTATCGTTCGAGTTCCGAGCGTGCACGGGGTAAACGTTTTGGGAAATTTAGACTGGTTCTGGGAAAGTCTGTTCCTTGGAATTGCGTATGAACACTGGTATCGGTACGAGAGGTATGTAGAGGCCTCGCAGCTAAAGTTCGTGTTGCAAAATGTGAATATTGTAGGATAATCCATGTCCGCGATAGAGCGATTAACGTGGAATATTCACGTAACAATGACTACGTTGCAACTTTGAGCATTTTTAGATATCTTTGAATACGCAAGTTGGGACACATGTACCAAGAAACGTTCTTTCAAATACCCTTCAATTTGTTAATAGAAATGTTTGTCCGAAAGAAATTCAAGAAGTAAATGTTTTTAAATTTTAGAGCACGGAGCTCAAATATTTTCCCAGGCGCATCGGACCCCTTGTCCCAAAGAAATTATGAACTGTACACGTAAAAATTAAATGATGGGTAAATTCGTTTCGTTTACGACGAGAATGAACCCCATGAGAATGACACCGTGCCCTATTACGTCTATCGCGTGTTACGTATATAAAGGGCCAGGGACACAAACGAAAGTCGGTAGACTTCGCTCGTTATTACCTCGATTACAGGTGCTCCCAATTAGCCGTCACGCGCGCGACCGGCCATCGCAATGCTGTTCGCAGTAATTACAGAGACGTTAAAGTCGAAACGGATAGGGTGGACGAGAAAAAACAGGTTCCTCCAAAATCGGATCGGAGTGGAAGCGAAAAAAAAAAAACAACGACCGCTAAAACGAGCCCATGTTAGGCTCATCGGGCTTCTCGTCGAATTTTTCGCTAAATACCTCGAACGCGTTCCAAATACTCGAGTATTAAATATAACGCGGAGTACACGGCTCGATTTCGAATACTTCCAAGTATAGTTTGAATATCTTTCGAATACTTAAGTATTTAAATAATGTAGATATTATTGAATGATCGATAAGCTATAACGTATCTACGTTATTTAAATAATGTAGATATCTGAACACGTCCTTACTTGAATAATGATATTCGAGTAATGGTACTGGAATAGTAACGAGGTTGGGTTTAAAACCAGTATTTCAGCTGAATACAGTACGTACACCCTAACGTATACTAAAATTAAAAATTCTGGACGAATAAAGCTTCAGAAGGTTAAGGTCAAAGCAGTAAAACGCAAACAGATAGGAAATATATGAAAAATTAATGTTTGTTAACTCTTTGCACTCGAGAAGCACAAAAGCTCCATAGTCGCCGCTACGGCGACGTAGCGAACCGCCAGCGACTAACTTCCCCTTCAATCTACAGCGGGTCAAAAAAGTACTGGCACACCCAGTTTTCTTTGAATATCTTTATAATTTGAAGTAATCTATTAATATTAACTACGTTTATAAGTGTCTTTTGACACACATAGATAGTATGTTCATCGAGAGTTCTAAGTTATTTGTTATAAGGAAGTAAAGTGAAAAAAAAAAAACGAAAAATCTATAGTCAAAAAAGTATCGGCACACGTATGATTTTGCTATAAGGACAAGTGTTACTCGCTTTGGTACGTGACAAATTCGGTTCTAGGAACATAAAGATAAACAGAACTTGCTGTTATGAATCTCTTTCTCGGTTAACACGATCAGTCTGTGCTTACGCTTTGAACGACAATCGTGACTACGAAGAAGAGCGAGTTATCGTTGTGCGTGCGAAATAAAATCATTGTATTACACAAAAGTATTAGGTCGTCCCGAAAGTTTCTTTCGCGAGTTGCGCTCAATTATTTTATGTGCTCGTGTTTCTATAAATAGACAATCTAATTTCATAGATATTCATGTTGTAACAGTAATGGAGCAAAATGAATCGTGCACGTAATTCAGTAATGTAACATGAAACATAAAATATTGTGCATGTATTTCTTATTAATAAAGCGAAAGAAACTTTTGGGTTCTGAAACTTTTGGCCTAATACATTGTATATACTATTGTAAATATTTGCCAATGATCCCAGCGTGGAATATCTTCAGAAATCAGGCATAATTCAAATTGCAAAAGCTCGGAACAATCCTAACCCTAACCAGCAAGGTTCAACGAGCCAGCCACGTGAAAGTGGACGGCGACTCTCGTGATCGCGGGCCACGTGATCAAACCGCGACACAAGGGCGGTCGAGGGACGAAGGATCTCGCGGAATCGGCACCCGCGATCTCGTCTGACCTCGATCGTTTTACGCCGAGATCGATAAAAAAGAAAAAAGAAGAAAAAAAAGAACGAAAGAAAGAAAGAAATCAGTCTGATACGAATTTGTGCAACGGGGCCCGAGCGACGGCCGTGCGATCGATACGATCGAAGTCGTGGAAGTCGATAGCTTTAATTGGCGGCTACGATAACGCGTGCGGTTCGCCGTTGCGTAAGGACTCGCGTTAGAACCGCGAGAATCGAAACGGGAGTCGATCCGAACGCGAATTTCGATTGCGAGAAAGTCGAGAGCTACGCATCGAGGGATTCACAGTATAAAGATCGATTCAGACTATACGACACGGACCGTCACGTTCCGGCAACGACACGTACCGGCACACAGTGCGGAATAAAGTGGACGAAATTCGATATTAGTATATATCACAATGTGAGTGTGTGTCGGCGTGGAAATTGTTATAAATAGTCACGTATCAATCATCTGTATCCATAATACAATCTTTATCTCTAAACGAACGTACAGACAAAACGGCAAAAAATATCCCGAGTTCTCAACATATTTGGATACATTATTCGTTATATTTTAAGAAACTTTTAGCAAAATCCCGAACTCGAAGTTACGAATATTTCGTTCGGAAAATTACTGAATTAACAGGTACCGATTTTGATTAACGTTTTACAGACTGATGATACCATTAACAAATGGAAGCAATTTTTGCTGAGATGCAAGACATTTTTTTAGTAGCGATGATTGAATTGAAAGGAGCGACAAAAATCATCAAAGTATTATTGTTTAATATTCATCTTACACAAAATATATAGCAATTGTAAATAAATAATTCCTCGTTGTAAAACTCAAGTGTACGATTTGAATGTGAATTCAGGCCCCGCAAAATTGTTCAACCCGGCCCGGCAAAAGGTCACGCCGGCTCTGAAAAAACGACATTACTTTCCAGTCTACCTAATACTATCTGTAGGTATTCAAAAATATATAGGCCTCAAAAAATTCATACATATTTTGCAATAACAAATGGACCGCCGGTCAAGCGCAGGGCGCTCTGAAGATTATCTGTAGATAAATTGTATACAAATGTATATCGTAGTCTGTGCTCACTCGCGCCGCGAGTGGTAGAAATATTCATAACTTTAAGCTCGGTATTTTGATAACAGTTTCCTAGTAATTAATTTTCGTACGGTGTTGGATCTCCTTACACAGTCTTCATGCGCAGAACTAATCCCGAAGCGACGGGTCCGATACTAGCGCGTAGGCCAGAAAGTCCACATCGCGAGAGACGCGAATTGCACGGAAGACAGTGGCGATTAACTCGATTAATAATAGGTATCGACTCTGATCGCTATCGTTTAAAAGTGAAATGCGACGGTTTCCAGAGTATCGGAGTACGCACGCGGTCGAACGCTACATGCGTGATCGACCACGTGACCCGCGAGCTCGTAAAGTCAGCTGTCAAGCTGACGACAAGCGAACCTGTCCAGCGACGACGGCCTTTTCTCGTTCTTGGATAACTTAACATCGAATTCATTAATGATACACAATCGTACGAAATACGTCGAACGCGCGAACGATCGCGAGGAGAAACACCGAAGCAAAAACAGTAAAATTTCACGTATAAAAATACATTCAATTAACTCGGCTCTATTACATTCCCGCCAATCGAACAACGCGATAGAGATCCGAAACTCGTTGTAAAAGATCAGAGAACTGTTAAAAAGGACGGCGAGGTCTGTTTTTATGCGAAGGAATTACAGGCGACGCGAATCGGCCGAGACAGTTTGCACGGTACGTAAACCGGCGAGTGGAAACGCGGCCTGACAACCCACGACGCCCAATCACCTGTCAAGCAACGTGGCGACCGGCTAAAAGCACACGCCGCGTCGAGAAACCCGTTTTTCCGGGTAACTCGTCACAAGGCACGACAAACACGATTTATCCCATTGACTGCGGACCCTGTTCACCAAAATTTTACGTTCCACGGCGGATTCTCTAAACGTGTCAATTTAGACTGCGTCACTTCTTGGACTATTTATACGTAACTTTGATTTACTCCGAAAGAAAACAGGCTACGAAAAACATGTTTTAATTTCTCTAAGCAAAGGATGAGTCAGAAAAGATACGCGTCATCGTATTCTCGACCGTTTCGATGCGTAGAGGACGACTAGTCGCGCGTTTAAATGACTCGCCTAGGAAAGTAGACGGCTTTTAAATCACTCACACGTGCGATCGAGACGGCAATACATAGTTCTCGGAATGCTCACACGTGTGAGTCGTCCGCAGTCAATGGTTCGCCACGCCACGCGTGACGCGGCACACTGATTACATGGGGAAACGAAAGTAAGCTGCATGACGAAGAAAAAATTCGGAGTCACATTGATTACGACTCACGTTTCAGCGGTTTCGGGTTGCTCTGCTTGCGGCGTGACATCCTCTGCGTTCTGCCATCACCAAATCAACGTCGACATGCTTGACATCGTTGCAGGTACTGCGCGTGAGATGATGAAGATTGCTGCTCCGTCCCAGATCGTCGTGACGTCGTTGACATAGAACAAGTGACACAGCACACGCAACGAGAATCAGCGTTTAGACGGAACAGGTTGGTACGAGAGACGATATAAAGCGAGGACAAGGGATAAAAATAAAAAGAAAGCGTAGAACAGCCGGGAGTAAAACACTTTTGAGGCACAACAAACGTTTCCCGATCACCGGACAATGTACGTAGCTTGCGAACGCTTCTCTTTTCCGTTGAACGGTTTACAGGCCGTCTCGAAAGCGTTCCTTGTTTTCCTTACCCGCGTTTACGGCCGGTTCTCGCGTTTTCCACGCACGAGTGCCGACGGAGAACGCATACACGCACCACGACAGCTCATACCGCGGCCGCTGTCAGCGAGCAACTAAACAAACGCGATACCAAACAACCCCCACTCCCACCAACGCAGCGTGACTACGCGAACCGAAGTGGGGAGCGCAGAGGGGAAACTAGCTCCGCCCACTGCGCGCGGTCTGCTTCCGAAAGCGGGAAATTTTGAACGGAGTATTTATCGACCGAGAGCTCTGCTCAATTTCCAGAAGGCAGCTTCTTCTCTAGCGACATCTGCGACGGCATGGTGTATTTCAAAAAGTCCCTAGGTTCTTCTTTCTCGCCTGGTAATAGAAACAGAATATTTTTAAGATGCCAACAATAGGTATCAGAGGGATCGTACTTACCCACGAAGGTGTCATTCATTGAGAATAACGCGATGCATTTTATATCCCCTACCTGAAATCTATATTTTGCGATCGTAGTTATAAAAATAATAAATAAAAATATATGTAACTCTTATCACATTTTATATAATGATTAATTCACTGGATTTGCGATGAAGTAATAGAAACGTGAGTTTTACACTAGGAAACTCAGATTATCGTCTAAAACGGTCAAGGTTCTGTAATAGCCGATGGCATGAACGTGCATATACATCAAACGAACAGTGTTTTTGTACTCAGCATAATCTCTTTCCGAAGGCTGAAGCTTTTTTTATGCTTCCACAAAATATTATTATTATTCTCCTAAAGCCGTGATATTTTCTGTGATCTATCTTCAACCGCATATAATACAAAGGAATGACTATCGGGCACGGTTCAGTCCAAGCAATTTTTACGTGGCACCGTTTTTGCCGATGTAAACAAGCCGAAGACAAATTTATATTCCCACAATTTCTACCGATATATTCTATTTTTATACGAACGATGTAATAGAGTTCACAGGGTTCGTCGAATCCATTTATAATTAAAACTACCAGACAACAAAACGGTTGGACAAAAACGAACGCATTTCCATTGAACGTATTTTTAGTCGCAAGATGTTTACGTGATACTTTCTGTGAAGGGCTCTGACCCGTTTAACGTCAGACACGCCCCACGCTTTCAGACCCGTGAGCACCGTGTACACAAACTCTCATGCGTCGTGGCACGCACAGCTACCATAATAATGCAGTCATGACTTAACTAGGCTCGGGACCACTCGTCCAAATGCTTCGCATTTGAACACTCGAATATTTTTGTGTCGAACTACTCAAATCTCGAAGTATTCAAAGATGGAACTGCTTAAACATTAAATTTTCGAATAGTAATCAACGCGAATGATCGAAAGTACTCCTAATATTCGAAGTGATCCAAGTATTGGGTTGTCCGGAAAGTCCATGCTGATTTTTGATAGGTGGTGCAGGTCTGAATATGTCGAAATGGCTGAAAACAAATAATATATATACAGGGTGTCCCAAAAGTCAGGGAGGAGCCGGAAATGGGGGGTAGCTGTGACGATTCTGAACAACAATTTCCTTTGCAAAAATGTCGGATGGAGCTTCGTTAAGGAGATATTAAGCGAAAACCCCGACCAATCAGAGCGCGCGTAGACCGTCCGAGCGACCGCGGTAGCGAAGGCTACGCGCTAGACGGCAGCGTCAATGTCCTTCGATGCACGTCGAGTCACTTGTTCGCGTACAAGCGCGGCCGCCGGCGCGTAGCCTTCGCTACCGCGGCCGCTTCAACGGTCTACGCGCGCTCTGATTGGTCGGGGTTTTCTCTTAATATCTCCTTAACGAAGCCCCATCCGACATTTTTGCAAAGGAAATTGTTGTTCAGAATCGTCTCAGCTACCCCCCATTTCCGGCTCCTCCCCGACTTTTGGGACACCCTGTATATATATGTACATCCCTTAAAAGGTGGAAAGGTTGTGGAACAAAATGGTACCTATGTAATTCAATAAATATACATATAAATAAACGTATATTACAATTCAAATGTGCGTTTGAAGTTTTCTTAAAAATTGGCACGAACTTTCCGGACAACCTAATATATACATATATGTGATTTGAACTTTTAACTCTACTACTAGAAGGTAATTTGTAGCATTCGAACAATAAACTACTCGTATAATCTCAGCCTCAGTCTTGACTCGAGCGTTACACGGCTTTTCAAACAATCCAATGGCGCGCTCGGTCGAAGGCCGTTTCGGGAACGAAGCCAGAAATAAAGCGATAACATTTGCAATGATAGTTTCCGCACAGAATCAGACAGCACCGATGTTTTGCATTCAACGTTCAGACGCTTGTAATTCAACCGAACGGTTCCTCGAAGGTCGAGCCAAGGAAGACGCTATCGAGAAGCAAAGAAAACGAAAACAAAGATGGCGATGCGAAGGATTGGATATTATTTACAGGCTACGTAACGTAAAAGCTATGCATTCATTTCAATCGTGTCTCGCGGACAATGTTTTTCATAAGCAATTATCCTCGTATAACCCACACATACAGTGGGTGTAGAATGTATTCGTACACCGATCAATTTTCCAAAAAACTTTTCTGTGAAATTGTAATTTTCTCAACTTCTTTTCTTATAATCAATAATATTTTACATATTCTCGGAAGTCTCCAAGATAGATGATATAGTCCAAACAACATTTACTATTTAATATAATTTGTGAAATTAACAAAAAAAAAAAATGGGAAAAGTGGGTAAAAGTATAGAAGCAATAAGTATTTGTATTGCTCCGTACGAATTAGAAAACATCAAATTTCCAGTCAAGTACTCGTAAACAGTTGTGCGAATACTTATTGCTTCAACATTTCTATCGATTAATTGTTTTTATCTTGTTAATTTCGCAACTTACATAAACAGCAATTTTTTGTTGTAATCTATGTATTCTAGAGATTTCTCAGAATGAATAGAATGTCATCGTTTATAAAAAATTAGTAAATAAATTACAATTTCACAGTTTTTTTTGGAAATTGATCTGTGTACGAATACTTTTTACACCTACTGTATATTTAAAAATAAATTTGTAATTCATTATTCAATTAAGCGCGCATGTCTCGAAGGCGAGCCTTGGCGTGGATACGAACCGAAAAAAGAGTCTCACCTATGGATTTCCAACCAGGAATTCTCCGGCGCGCGTGAATTCTCAATAGTGCTTGATAAGGCGTATCCAGATAAACAAAGTTCCAAAGTAAACATCGGATGGGTAAGCGTCGCGCAATGTTGGAAATAGCTGAAGAAGCGAATCGCTACTCGAGTGCCTTTATCACTCACTAGGATTTGTCCAATTCTCCATAAACTCCATCAACTTCTCGATAAACATTTAATGAAAACATTAGAGGTCGTGGGTTACACTCCACGACTCCACAATCGCCTATCGGAAGTAAAATTATTGTTTAAAAATTTGTCGATGGTAAATCGTGAACCATGTTCGCGAGAAATGAAAGATTTCGAGGCTCTACGTCGAAGCCATTGAAAAAAGCATTCCGCGTCATAATCGTCTTTAAAAATAGAGCATTCCATTGCATAACGCTACCTAAACGCGCTTGTTACTGTGCAATTTATAATTGTCCGTCGTTATCGATGCGTCATCTTATACCACTACGAAGTTTGAAAAAAAAGCCGAAGGTGTCGATTTTTCCGTAGAAACAATATACGTCTCAACCAACTTATCAGTTAACAGGTTGAACACTTTTAAGATTGTGGAGAGAAAAGAAGCATCGCATAATCATATTCTAATCGAAAGGTAAGTGTCGCTGAAGACAACTCTTCGAGATAAACAAGATAGTTGTTTGGTTGGGAACATACATTCCGCGACGACTTATCTATCCGTAGATATAAATAAATCCGTAAGGATAAGTATCTTTACTATTTTATTTTTTTTTTTTTTTTTTATGAATTTTTGACATTTACAGTTTCCTTTAATTCAAGAACTTAATAATTTAAACTGTTCGTATATAATATTCACGTAGAAAAATACATATTCGATATTCCATTGCACATCAAAGCACTGTATTATGGATGTGCCAAATTTGAAAGTGCTCCAATTTACATCAGCTTATTTGAACGTGTCCCGTTAATTGGTTTCCAGTAGCGACGTGTCCCGTTCGCGGATCTCTCGATCGACCAGGTGAGAAGGGCCCGTGATCGAGAATCGTTCGCCTCATACGCGTGTTTTCCACGGCATTCGTGTTTTTATCTTCGCGTTTTTTGAACGTGCTCCTTATCACGCGTGGCGAGCAATCGCGTGGAATATTACTATGTAAATTCCTCTTTCAACGATGCTCTCTCGCGTTTCTAGTAAATTTGATCTTATCGCGCAGTATCTCCCGCCGCGGTTGCACTATCGCTGTAACCGCAATTTATGCTCCGTCGATGGTTAGAAAATTTCTTATGGCCGCCGCGCGACCATCAATGGCGCGTTTCGGGCACAAATTGTATTTTTCATAGAACTTTTCGTCGAGATAAATCTAAACACTTAGTTTTTGTGTATCTTTTATTCGATATTAGAAACTTTTAGATAAGAATGTTTTTGTCCACCAGTGACTCGTTATTACACCGAAGGAACCGTGTCCACGCCAGTTAGAACGGAGCAGGGTAGCGTCGAGCGTGGTCTTACCGTATTTGTTTCATAAGAAGTTCGTCTATCGCGAAATACACCCACAGTTTCATCACTGCTTTATCTCGGTCCTCGTATAACGGACCGTCGCTTTTAATAATTCCTCGCGGTCTTTAATTGGCCTGTATCGATTCTCGTGAGCAGCACGCGTCCCGCCGATTTGACGAATTCAAAGGCTTCCAATGTTCACGATAGACAACAAGGGAATCATTCAACGGGCTCGTGATCAGCGATCGTTGGTGTGCTCGCCTTCGCCCGTGGAGCATCCATTATCACCCAGCCTCGCGTCAACTCCGCGAAAGTGTCGCCGACTTTATTTTTAAAACCGTTCAGCAGCGTCATCCATTCTTTTCCAGCAGGTCTGGGTAATTAAAAAAGGGCTCAGGGGTTCGTTTCAATTTTTATCATTCTTACTCGACACGTTTAAAAACTGTCCCACCTTGCCCTAAAGGAAATATTTAAAGGTACAGCAGATGTAAATCTTACACGAGGTCTGAAATGTTTAAATAAATAAAAAAAAAAAAAAAAAAAAGAAAAAAAAAATAAGTGAACATGTATAAAGGTCCCTCTGGATAATAAACATCGATGAAACGTGGATGGAACAAACACTGTTTGCGCAAGAGCGAACGCCTGTATTAATTTAAGAAGAAAATCCTCGTGAAATGCAACGCTCGAAGATTCGTTACCCTTTTTTCTTTGTTCTGGCTTTAGACGTTCGAAGTCCAAGGAAGGAATTGCGTCGAAAATTGTTTGAAAAATTTGTCGACTTATCGGACCCGTGATTTTGCCTCGCCAGCATGGCAGCAACACGGTCGAACCACGTTATCTTAGTGGGGCGGACACCGTCGCGTGGCAATTGAAGAAAATTGATAATTGCGTTTTGACGTTGCACCGCGTCGTAAGTGGGTCACGCCACGCACTGGTCGAAAGACGGGAAAACCCTAAATTATGAAAGCTCTATTTTTATCTATCGATTACTACCTTCTCGCGACCACTAAACCCATCTTTCCGTGTACTTGGATTTTTAACACTCGAGCTATTAAAGAAGAAAAATACCGATGAAGAAAGCAACCAGAGGAAAAGTAACTTTACTTTTTTTTTTTTCATAAAGGACAGAAATATCATGAATTACATAATTTATTAAATTCCTTGCAATCTTGAAAAGTAGCGTATGTACATGATTAATTATTTACGCGTGAAGAATCGAGCAGGAAATTGCTGTAAATATTACGACACGCGACTAGTATCGCGTCGACGATGAAAATCGAAGGATATGTACTCGCTACCGCAATCTTATTAATACGTTATTAGGGCCGACGGTACGGTATGACGCGAAGGATGCGAAAAGTATTGTAGGCTCGAGGAGAAGGTGTTCAGAATAGAAAATGACGATTCCCGTGATGGGCGCGTCTTCAAGGTGAGGAGTAAGACCGATGACAATGTAACCGCAGGTGATTAGATTAAAAGCGGCGCGCAATAAACCTCAGTTGCCGGCCTGTTGTTTATGAGTCAACTATTGGTTATCGTCTCGCGGCTCCGACTTATTTTAGTACTGGCGCGAAATGCAGAGCGTTAACACATTGTCTCGGTCTGGGAACAGATTTCCGCGTTTACACGCCAAACGTCGTTGGAAAATACCGGAACGATTATTGGAGTAATTTTAACGAGCAAGAAGTATTTCTTTTTTTTTTCCTTTAAAGAGTTACCACGGTGTAGCCATTGAGACACGTAGCTTTTGTTTGGACTCTTTTTTAGAAATTGTATTTGAAAGTTAAAGGGTTCTCCGGAAGGGTCTTTGAAATTTTGTCATTCACGGTGGACACCTAAACGTCATCAATCTTTCATATTTAATCGAGCGAAAGACGTAAATACGAGGAAATGGGGTGGACTCGAATACAATAGAGTCTCTACAATATCCACTTTCTGGATAATGTTTTGCTTTCAATAAACGTGGATTCCGCCTCGAACCTGCCGTCATACTTTCGGTCGATCCGGCTTTAAATAAACGGAGCTCCGAGTGTCCGCTGATGCAGACATTTGATCAGCCATCCAACCAACCAATTTGCTCCGCGGAGAGGGCACCGTTGAAAAATACAACGCGACAAGAGAATGATGGAAGAGGAGGAGAAGAAGAGTCAAAGACCAGCAGCGTCCGAGCTGGATTCGGATTAACAAGTCGCAAAGTGGGCGGCCGATATATTTAACGGCAGACTGCGCCCGAAGCTTCCTCGTTGATCGCCGACCTCCCGACGACCTCGCTTCCACAGATTTTTTAGTTACCCGCGCGACGCTCTCCGCCGGTTGTTTAGACGCAGACTACCCGACCGGGAATCTAAATGCAACGAACCAATACGATACTACGTTACCGCTTTAAAAATGGCATTTAAATTATCTTAATTACGCGCTCAATTAACTCAAAATAACTTTTAAAGAAGCTAAATTAAAAGTTACTGATACTCGCCGAACAATTATTTTTTACGAGTAAACCGTAATTATGATAAACCCCGTTAAGGCTGTAGACCAGCCTTAGCAGTTCGCGAAGTACAATTGAACATTTTTTTACTAGTACCTTTAAATTCACAGCCTAACTGAATCTACATCTGCACAAGGTCTGTTGCGCTTGACAAGACTAGAACGAGCTACCCTACCACGAGGCCCAATTAACAACAATCGGTCCAATTGGCTTAGAGCCGGTCCTCTAACCGCAAAGAAGTTCACAAAAAGATACATTCAAACGCCAAACCTCTCCCTTGATTATACCTAGAATTATACACATTTACGAGAAATTTTTAATTAGAGTCAAAGCAAAGTTAGATTTGTAAAATGGCACAATGTACGTGGCAGGAAGGTAACGCCGTCAGCCCAAGGAATCATTAATCTAATACACGTACGAGGATGCAAAACAGCGTTCGTGGAAAAGCAGTTCACTTCTCTGTGGAGTGTTTTCCTTGTTGGACGCGGCAAGAAAGAAGAAACGTCCTACGAAAAAGAAGGAAGCAGGAGTGAAATCGTCGAACCAGCCGCGCATGGCCGTTCGCGCGAATAATAAACATTCTCTGGCGCACTTGCGAAACGTGTGCTCGTTGAACGAGACAAAGGGGGGAAAGAAAGGTGAGCGGGTGCGAAATGAGCAATTCGGGGGCTCGTCGTGTGTCCCCGCGACGCACCGCGATTCTATTCTGCACGTCGCCACGACCAGACTAAGCGAGGAAGAGTCAGCAGGAAGAGAAAACGCGGAGAGACGAAGAAAGAGTAAGTAAGTCGGTTAGTTACGGTAGGAGGCGTAGGAGGGTTGAAGCTGCATGACGCTTGGGGAGTGCAGCGATACCATGACGTATCGACCGAGAGCGCCACGCGGACTGACGTCATGATCACGGCCTCAGTCAGACCGCGAGCACGTGAACAGCACGCCGGTGATCACGCGGTCGTTGGCTGACAGGGTCGTTGCGATTGGCCGACCACGGCGAGCCCCTCGACGGGATTGGAGGAAGTGGTGCGCGCCGCATGATCACGCACACAACGGCTACGGCGTGTCGAGCCAGCCGACCTGAGAAAGCTTCATTGCGTTACCAGACGTTCAACGGTTACGTCCCCTTTGCGGCTTTTTTCGCACGCCAATACCGTATACGCAAGACCGAGTTTTCCCGTCGCCGGACGAGCCTCTTTAACGTACCATCGACTCGCGATACGTTTTTTCCAAAAAATGGATACGAATCAATCGCCGCTCTCACCACCTGCCTCACCCCAATTCAAACACGTAAGTGTATGCCGAATTAAAAGTACCGCCGCCGTAGACCGACCAGCAGCCCGCGAAATACGAATCCAGCTGGGAACAACGACCAGCCCTGTTCCACTTCTTCTTTAATTCTTCTTTAATTTTGATAGCTTTACCGTTTCTATCGAGTTGTTTGTTTTCTTTCGTCTTCCGACCTTTTGTTTCGTAGACACTTTTACTGACTTTAATCGAGTATGTTGGATTTTTCACGCCCATTTGTTTACACGTTTACGCGATCTTCTGAAAATTTCCGTGTATGAATATTAAATATATGGTGTATTTAAGTATTTTCTAATGAAAATTGTTTTCTTTCTAACAGAACGAGCCGCTTCAGTCGTCGTTCAGCGTCGCGGCACTTTTGGGTGACAAGCTACTGCAAGAAACAAAGAACATCGAGATAAACACGAAAAAAGATGACGATGGAAATGCATGGCCTGGTTTACCCCCAACGCCTCAGCCATCCGATTCGGAGGAAGATGAGCCCCTTCGAAAAATGCGATGCGTGGAGCAATGCGAATTGGCGAAGGTAAATACCGTCTCGTCGATAGATTGCTTTCTGCGCATCTTAAATACAGAACCCTATCTCCTTTTGATTTTTTTCTCTGCGGGCGATCGACTAGCCACTCCAATGTGCGTTTGCGCACGCGTCGTAGAGTTGTTTTGCAAGATGACCCCGTTTGCAACGTGCATTCACTCTTACACCATTTTCGTCGCTTATCCTTCGAGCGATGCTTGATACCTTCCGACGGTACCAGTCGTTAACTGCGTGACTCGTACATGATCGCGAGTAGATGGCATTCAAGTTATCGATAACGATACATTTTCATGCGTTTTCGCTCTTTTGACTTGCTGCACTCCGGTGAAGCCCCTTCGGCGACATACTACGTATCCTGCCAATTAAAAATTTAATTTTCAACATACTTGCACATTTTCACACAAAAAAAAACATTTTTCATTTTCCAGATACGATATCGTTAAATTTACAGTTACCAATTTCTCGTACATTAAAATAAATTCTCCATTAACACCTTCCCCTTGGTTTGATTGCATGTGAAATACCTATCCTAAATTGTTGAAAGCATACATTTCAAAAAGTGGCTGTAAAATGAAAGTTAAAAATTGTATTCTTCTTACGTTAGTTACTTTTGGATGGTACACGTGTGAAATGCCTATCCTAAATTGTTCGAAGCATACATTCCAAAAAGTGGCTGCAAAACAAAAGTTAAAAATTGTATTTTTCTTATGTTAGTTACTTTTGGATGGTACACCGCCTCCGAGTCCAGAGCCTGCTCGCGCGTCGGTGATAATGCGTGCCAATCGAGACGGAACCTACAGCCCAGCCATCTTATCGCCAAAGACTACCACCACGACCTCGCAACCGACTCCACGTGAGCCACCAGTCTCCAGCCCGCAGTCGGAACCAACCACGCGCCGAAGCACCACGGAGCCGGAGAATGTTCTGAAGAGTTTGAAATTCAAAATGAGCCTGCGAAAAGAAGAGATCATCGTGAATAATAAAAACACGGATCGCGAGATAACACAGCCGAAATTACATCCATTGGCACCGAAACCAGCCCCGATTATGGTAACTGGACTTCTTGGTTCTTCCTTGGTCCTACCGCGAACACCTCTTCTGTTAGTAACCGCGCCTACAGCTACCACCACGACCAGTCTCTCCACGCAAGAATCTGTCGCGCGACGTCGCGTCTATGAATGCGAGCATCCAGGTTGTGGCAAGAATTATTTTAAGTCGTCACATTTGAAAGCACACACGCGAACCCACACGGGAGAACGGCCCTTTTCGTGCCCGTACGAAGACTGCAACAGACGGTTCTCAAGAAGCGATGAATTGTCGCGCCATAAACGTACCCACACCGGCGAGAAGAAGTTCGCTTGTAACGTCTGCCAAAGAAGATTCATGAGAAGCGATCACTTGGCGAAACACGTGAAAAGACACGCCAGAGACAGGTCTTCGTCCGTTGTTGCGAACGGGATTCAATCTTCTGTTACACAAATGGCATCCGCCCCCTTAAGGGTGAGCTTGCTCCCTGTTATAGCGCCACGGATAACTCAGCCGACTCATCAAATCATACCACCGCAATTGGCGGCTTGAGCACCACTAGCATAGTGATCTAGTGTCACGTGATAGGCTTGAACCGTATCTAACGTTGCGAACCGAGCTTCAACCCGTCGCAGGATTGAGAACTATTCCACCGTCGTCAAAAAAATTGACAGAATTCATTGGCTCTCGATGGATAAATCGAAAGACGAATTTGCACGGGCGCGTAGACGATTGTTCTCCTCGATTCCGTGGAAACTAACTGGGATATTTTCATGTGTTCTCGATCGCATTGTAAATATGGATTAACGCGACGGAAGGGATCAGGAGGAATTACAAAACGAGTGAGCTTCCCGCTTGCCACTTCTACGTGTATCGCATTCGTGATTGTGCAAAACGAGCTAACACGAAGCGTGATCACGAGGAAGGGACCCTAAAGGCACGAGGAGCGGTGATAAGTCATAAAAAAACAACCGAGGCTTTTTTGCCGTCCGTGAACCAAGTACCTAAGTGTGTCTGTGATCTGTGATGCATAAGCGCGTTGACCGAGAAAGAGTATTTATTAAAAATTCAATGACAGTTTTTATGAGCTAAGTACGTAACGGCTATGCAAAAAAAAAAAAAAGAAAAAAAAACAAGAAACGCTAAAGTTACGCTGT
>NW_026535247.1:0-28589 GCF_026225885.1 Hylaeus anthracinus
TTGCATCTGTTAATGGTATCATCATTCTGTAAAAAGTTAATCAAAATTTTCGCCCCTCAAAACGCGGGCCCGGGTTCCGGTGAACAGCGTTGAACCTGCCTTGCGCCGGGCCTGGTTGCAGCGGCCGCGGTAGTGAAGGCTACGAGCTAAATGGCCGCGCTTGTACGCGAACAAGTGACTCGACGTGCATCGAAGGACATTGATGCGGCCGCCTAGCCGTAGCCTTCGCTACCGCGGCCGCTCCAACGGTATACGCGCGCTCTGATTGGTCGGGGTTTTCTCTTAATATCTCCTTAACGAAGCCTCGGACAACATTTTCGCTAAAGAAAAAGTTGTTTCAAATCACCTCCCGAACCACCCATTTCAAGGTGTTATAACATTTTTGGGACACCCTGTATTTGTCTCGCACTGTATACGGGGTGTCTCAGCCTAAGTGATACGGAGCTCTAACTCCAAAACTATTTTTGTTAACTTTGTTATTTAACGAGATATGATGGCCAAGTTTCGTTATTCAAATGAAACTATATATTTTTTTATATACCATGCGATAATACTTTTCGAGACGAATTCATTATAAGCTTTAATGTATTTATCTGATTTTTATTAGTTTCAAGCTATAACGCTTCAAAGTTTGCTAGTATGTCCCTCAGATACCCAGCCCGTTCTTATTTCTTTTGCCCGTAGTTTCGCCCGAGTAGCCCCGACCACCGGTGTAATATGATACGCTTCTGTCTTCTCTTTCTCTTTCTCTTTCACTATTTGTCCTTTTCCTACGTTCGACGCTCGACTCGAGTCAAATGTAAACACATAAAAACACTCGAGTGCAATGTTTTGGGTCTCCGATTTTGCACGCCTCCTTCAGTCGTTACTATATTTTCTAATGTTTTGCCAACAAACTTCGAGTGTAGAGAAGGACAGCGAACGAAGAAGAGGACGGAGCGATATGGGAAAATGGCGACCAACACCGGGATTATTTCGGTGAGGCAATATGTAGTAAATATGTTGCGAATTACGTCGTGTTTGGTCTCATTTTAATCGGAAAAATGTCAGGAATACGATGGTGACAGTTTTACAACAAAAACGGTAATAATAAAAAAAGTTTGATCGTTGCATTAGCATTGTCTCATCGAGATATCCGATCCCGGATCATCTTACTGTTCATTTATCGTAGTGAGACTTGTGCATTTAAGGAGACTGTTGAATTATATACATATATACCTACAACCGCTCTTTGCACCTCGGTATCTTTAGTGAAATTGCCACGAATTTCGCCGGTCTGCGACAGATAAGTGACGTCAGCAAGACAGAGCTTGCTAGGTCGTGAAGATTAATGTGAAAATGACGAATGAAAAAAAGACGATAGAACGACCGACGATTAAAACGGAAATATACATTTGCGGAGATACCAATTGTAAACGCGAAAGAATATTGATATAGTCATCCCGACAAAATGATGTTTACGTTTGAAATACAGAAAGCAGACAACTTCGCGATAAATAACAATTGATCGAATAATTGCAAGTGTATGATTCGTAAAGGTTTCAAAGAAGACAAAGAATAAGATCAATAACCTGACAAGTACCAAAACACTTTTATTTTGAATCATCCTCGGAACCTGTAAATATTTCATTGAAATTAAAATTTTCTCGAGCAATACCTCCGACATCAATAATTCACCAACGACCAAGCCCCAACAATAGGTTTTATTTCGAGCTACCTAAATACTGATCCTAATCACCGCACCCTCTGTCGATGGCACGCTTGCACTCTGCAATAAATGCTCCGAAATCTCGTATCTTTCGAATCCAGATCGTGTTTTTCGTTGGCGAGTATGGTTCGCGTGCATTGTATCGAGGCGACAGCGAGAAGGAACGTGTTTCTTCGGGCGGGCAGCCTTCGGTCGTGGTTTAATTGCCATCGAAAGGTCGTTCTTAATTTTACGTTATCTCGATCGGGAGAATTCGAGGCCGGTACTGCCACGAAATGACCGAGGCGCCACTCTTATCTGAAGAGGCACGGATAAGCCCGATGATTGAGGAGAAAAGGAGCACTCGAGATACAGCGGCGTCGGTCGAGGAACGAAGGGGGCCACAGAAATTGTTAAGAAACGGCACACGCATCGACGCACACACGTACGTCACCCACGGAACACTCCCACGCCTACACGTTGGCGAATCTGATGCACTTCGCTTATCATCTTCGAGGGGACTACGCTCCGAAATAAATCCCCCATCGGGGATTAATTATCGTGGATAGCGAACGCGAGTCCTGACTTTTTCTATGATATGTTTATATGTGTGCCTTGGAGACTGAGAAAATATCAGGTTGTCCCAAAAGTTTCATTCGTAATTTGCACTCAATTATTTCGTGCGGTAGTATTTATATAAATAGACAATCTAATTTCTAAGATGTTGACGTTGTGACAGCAATGGAGCGAAATGAATCGTACGCAATTCAATAACGTAACATTAGACATAAAATATCGTGTATGTATTACGTATTAATGAAACGAAAGAAACTTTTCGGACAACCTAATATTTCGTTGCTTCTATATATCGCGTGTTAAAATGGATCTATATGGATCTATACGAATGGATGTACGTATATCGTGTATTAAATGGTAATCAAATTTAAATCTATCTAATTTAAATATATATTCATATTCAAACTCAACTTTCGCATTAACCCATTTGCATCGACTTTTCCACTTTTCCGTGCGATGCGAATGGTTTGACTACCACCCGTACTTCAAAAAACACGGTTGGGTCTCCAGTGACCCGCCATCCTCTGCTCGAGGGTCGATCACCCAACGCGCGCACGGTCTCGGTAGATTTCGGCTTCGAAACGAAGACCCTTTGACACGTTCCCTTCTCTCCCTCCGTCCCTATCTCATCTCGTGGATCGAGCACGGAATAAAAGGACGCTGAATGTGCCACCTATCGTAAGAATCGTTCGCGGAATACTCCGGTTGCGAAAGCGGGACAATTATCTGATTCGACCGCGGAACGAAACAACGGGCCAAATCGTTCTGACCGAGATCAGATGCGATCTGCCTGGGTCCCTCACCGCGGCCCTGCCCCTGCTCCTGCCCCGCCCCGCCCTCCCGCCGCCCCTCGACACGAGAAGAAGAAACTCTCGTTGTTCCGATCAGTTAACGCTAATGAGCGATATATTTGGAAGACTCGCGAAACTGGCCTGCAGCCGTGCCACGGTACCCGTGCGGTTCTTTCGTACGACGAGCAGGGGACTGGTCTGTTACGTTAACCCCTCCCAGTCATAGACTGGGGGAGGAAGGAGCTTTTTTATTTTATTTTATTTTTTTTTTTGTTACTCAAGTTCTCAAATCTCAAAAGATGTTTATTTGCTGTACAAGAAAGTCAATCTGTACGTGTTGTCAACGTGTACGTAGAACTGGGGTTCGTATACACGCGAAGGATTAATATGTATATAAACTTCTCGAGAGATGTCGACATAGAATATCGTGGCTTATGCGCGAGTGGATTTCACTTGCAAATTAGAGTTGCAGCGAATGCAATTAACTTAAGTATAACAATAATACGCATCGTTAACTTACAAGCTAGGATATAACACGGGAAACCGCAACGAAATAACGAGGATAAATTGAAACAGCTTCAGAAATGCTTCAGATTTAATTAGAAGGAATTTCGTTGGTAATCCAACCAATTACTAAGTCGTACTATTCTAAACGACTCGATAAACGTGTACACGTGTGTTCGACGTTCCTTTACTCGCATCAAGATCTTCCTCAAAACTAAAACATTACGAAAACACGAATGAGAAATTACGTAAAAATATAACGTAGGAAACCTACGAAAAATCTTCAAGAATTCGATAAATGAGAAACGACACGAGATTCGGTTCCTTAAAAATTCTGACGATTGAACGAATCTGAGCTACGACGTCCGTACTGTCATCGTGTTTTTTTTTTTTAAATACTTTTTACACTGCATTTTTACGCTTACCGATGGAACTTATCCGAAGCGTAAGTCACTCCGACATCGATACGTAAATGCGGAACAAGTGTTACATTGGTTCTCATGCGTCGATGTGGGCGCACTCACGCACACACACGCCGACGTGTATCGCGATCGGAGCGGAGGGACGAGCCGGGCAGCTACCCTTGCTCCTTCTGTCCGTTTTATCTGAAGACTTGAGAAAACGCAGACGCTTCGTGGCGAGGCTAATCTGGCCGGTATCGGGGCCCTAAAACCACCGCCAGGAGGCCAGAGACAACGGTAATAGGATAGAGAGCGAACCGTTTCTACGGAATGGTATGCGAACTTCGTACGCAACGAGAAATATAGCGAACGTGAGCGCGATCTATCGCGTCCTTGCCGCTCGAGGAATCGAATGACTTCGCACGCGATGTACGAACGCTGAGCAACCACATTTTCCTACTTATGGTAAACGATGGCGCGCGATAGCAACGATAATATGGCCAATCGTGGAAATACTCAGGCAAGTAGGAACTGGCCTCCGATCGTGACGAATTTTATTTTATCTTTTGAAAAATAAATGTCGAGCATAGCTGGACTAGTCCGATGAAATATTTTATCAATTTCTCCGACCTCGGCCATGGACACTTACACGTTCCAAACATTCCCTTATCTTGATTATACTTGTTCCTTACCTCTATCGAAATCTGGCAGTAGTATAGAGATTTCCACTATCGGTACACGCGTGCAAACAATTTCATTGAAAACGGTCGAGGGCTACACGCGGTTCGCTATCGATAAAAATATTTCGTCAAACGAATCCATCTCTCGCGATAAAGAATTACGAATCCTAAACAGTCGCGAGTACCGCTCTTATCTTGGATTCGTTTGATTCATTTCTCCATTAGAATTACGTTTTAATCTACTATCGGCGCGCACACGAATGACTTCATTGAAAACCGCTGGGAACTGATCGCGCACCGCTATCGATAAAAGTACTTTATCGAGCATCCCCATCGATGATCGCGAAGAGTTACTTTACTTTCAACCGCGTCTCCTTCCCTTTTGCGTCGAAATTTGATTTTAATCCGCTGGCTGCACGCGATACGGCTGAGAATCAGGTCATTCGAGTAGAAAACAGTGGTTTTCGACTAATTTCATTTCAGGTTTTTAAATTATCTGCAATCCGCATTTTTAGATTATCTGCATCTGTGAACGATCAGAAAGGCAATTTTTTGGTGTCCGGTGAAAAGGGTCGAAGTCGAATGCACGTGTATCTCGAGCGAACCGAAGGAATATTTTTTTAAATATAACAAATCTGTGTTCCGTTTACACAGCACAGTAACGTGCATCGAGACAAAGTTGTTCTCGCTCGGGTTAAAAATGAGTTACCGATCCCAAAAGATGAAACCCTATTACTCCTACAGTTTCCTATTTACTCTATTGCTTATTTGCTATTACTTTTTCCCAAAATAAACACAATTTTCTCTCGTCCAAGTTGAAACAGCTCGTTTCCTCCCACAGTGTCAACTTGAAGAACAACGCTCTATTTCGACATACCGCGTATCAGACTCGACAACGAGAAAAACCTAAGTCCCTACGATACGCGTACTTGGCACGAGGGTGCGAACAATCAAAACCAAGCTGAAGCGGTCCAACTCGCTTTACAACGATTCGCGTAATTAGAACGCGAACGAAGCCATCAGATTTATTAAAAACTACGACGATCACGACAAAAGAGCCCAGCGATAAGGGGAGCGCAAATACAGATAGGAGGTATTGTTTCGAGCCGCGAGATTATTCATATCCACGTGTGCCAGTCGACTGTATTGTCGCGTAGTCGTTCGCGATGCTTTTGATCGGCGGATCGTACGAACGTGACGGTCGGCAGGTTAAAATCTCCTATCGGTGGGTATCAGCTCATTACGCTAATATTCACTCGGAATGCCAGACCGATATGGTATCTCGATCGTGCCTCTCGCGTTTCGCAAAGGCCTTTTTGCGCTCTGTGTCCCCCCCCCTCCCCTCCCCTCCCCCCGCGCCGGTCGCGTTGCAGCCTGCGCGCGCACGTGTAGAGGTCGCGCCATTTTTGGACCTCCCGTTTCGCCAGTTGCCGATCATATCCGCGATCCCGATCGTGCCTGATCCACTTGGTCGACTTCACGTGTCGATCCCCCTCCCTTCCGCTCCGAAACTGGCGACACATTTTTATCTAGCTCCAAATCGGCGTTACACACACACACTGTTTCACGTACTCGCGAGACACTCGGGTCGGACACTCCTATTCTTGTGCAGGTATGCGGTATTTTAAATTAAAAAAACTCGTAATCGATGACGACTTGGAATATTTAAGGAGACGCGTTTTTATTGGGCTGTTCAGAAAGTTCGTGGCAATTTAAAAAAAAAAAAAAAAAAAAAAAAAAAATAGAAATTCAAAGATACATTTGAACGTTGAAATTTAAGACACGTTATTTGTTTTCAACTATTCCGATATATTCGGACCTGTACCACCTGCCAAAAATCGACACGAACTTTCCAGACGATCCAATATTCTATCTCTCGTCGTCACTTTAGTCAACGTAACACTTTTGATTACCTTTGAACGTGTAGTAAGAGGAGTCGTTCTATACTCGAAGAATGATTTAAAACTGTCTTAGCTAACCCTCTTCGATGATGACTCCACTAGGATGATCTTCGAGCCAGAATGTACTTCAAAATATTCCTAATTGCCTCGAACAAAAGCTACTCCGAATGGAAAACTAAAAGTACACCAACCTGCTTCGATTCTTCGCACAAAGGTCGCCAGTCATAAAACTTAAAAAATAGAGCACCAGAAATCCATGAAAGATTTCTCCAAAGCCCAGAGAATCTCCCAACTACGAACCCCTGATGTCAAGTATCCACATTCCTCGACTCAACGACCCTGTCGACGAGAGACCTAACCGACTCCCCCGACACGAAACACATGTCCGGACCGCGTTCCCACCACGAATCTATTAAACCTTATCGGCGGTAGACTATCGAAATACTCTCGAAACAAGCGCGGGGGCGCGGTCTCCGCGGCGGATCCACGAGGTGAACCTCGGGGGAAAGGAGCACCGGCGCCGGCAAGAAAAGAAACGGGCCAGTTGTGTCCAGCATCGGAGGTACATCGCGGTTATCGGCGTAAAGCCGCGTTTACACGCGTGTAAAGCTGGTACGAAGGCTGGTTGACACCGAGCCCAGTCGAGGAGGGCACCAACGGACGGAGAAGCGACCAAGAGGAGACGGAGGTCTAACGCACGGGACGGGATAAGGGAGGAAGAAGGAGAACTCGCGGACACCATTCCAGCGATGCCAGGGTCGTGTCGTAACAGGCTGGAGTGACACCACAATGCGGTGTAGCAATTTGTAGGCTCGCCCTTCGTCCTTCCTCCCCGATTGGTGTCTCTCCCTCGGTCGCCAGCAGCCGCCTCCTCTTCCTCCGCTTGTATTTATGAGCCGAGCCGGGAGAACGCCTGTATCGGTTCCTCTCGCTCGGCGAAGGCAGGAAGGACGATGGCCAGGAACACCGCACGAAAGGAGCACACCGGGGAGAACCCGTGTGCGCTGCCGGCTTGCTTCTCGCCGTGGGCCCTCGATGAACGAACAACAAGAGGAGGAAGAAGACACCGAGGGGGAGGAACGGAGGGAACGGAGGACGGACAGAGAAGAGGCACGAAGGAGGGTTAACTAGACGAGATCAACGCCGCGATAGTTGTCTCTCCCGCGTTTCTTCGCGAAGAAGACACACGAGGGAGAGACGAAACAAAGTGGGAGAGACGCCGGGAATAAGGAACCCGACGAACCCGGGGAAAAACGGGAGGGATGTAGTGGGAACTCGCGCGCGCGCGCACACACATGTACGCGTGCGTTGCACACGGTCAGGGGAGAGACATCTGCCGCGGCCCCGGATTCATGTGTTTGCGCGGAATAAGGGATCCGGGCGAGGAAGATAAGGGACGCTGATGGACCTTCCTTCTCCGGTTCTTCTTGTTCCTCTTCTTCCACGTCGTCTTTCGCTTCTTCCGAGCTTCCTTTGGCCCTTTTCCTCGTCCCTTCCCTTTCACGTCACCCGCTCATTGCACACACCGCCGGCCGATCGACACTGATAGCCGCAACGACTGTTCGCGGGTAACCGGCCACGACGGAATTTGCGACTCTGCTTTTGTGCCTTCCTTCACGGACACGAAGGGAGAAAGGGGCACACCACGGGTGCAGGGAAGCTCGCCCCCCTTTTGTACCGATAGATTCCAGCGACGAGATTTCGGGAATCTTCGTCCCGGGGAATTGAATTCCTCTCGTGACGCGGGTATTTTGCCCATTCCGAGAAACGTAATTAACCGTTCGTCGGGTATCTCCGTCTCCTTTTCTGCGTCTTCATGCGGGGGAAATGACGACTATTGTGGGGGCAGGTGGGGAGGTTCGGTACCTGTGCACTCTTTACCGTTCCTCGAGGTCGCCAGGGTCAACCGCTTCGTTAGGGACAACTTCTTTTCCGGTAATAAAGATGCGCTGCGCTATATCTAGAACTTCGATTATTGCAGTAAGCGAACAAAGTCAAGATGAAGGATGAGTGTGTGGTGTTAATGTGCGTGCGGCGTGAATGGAAAGACTACAGGATGTAAGAATGCGTGTGAGAGGGCGAATGTCCTAATGCTTTAGATTAAAACATAAGAGGCGCGGACGGTTCGTCGGGGAACAATGGGAAGACGACGGTCAGTCGATCGCGAGCAACCGAGAAACACCGTTATTTTTATTCCTTATTTTAATTAAGTATTTTTCGTTCTGTTCAATACTGGCTCTATTCAACTCCCCTTATTCTCACTAAAAAATAGAATCCCACAAAGATGCTTAGACTTACTTTCACCAAAACCTTGGTAACCCACTGATAACGCAAAGATAGCACACGAACAACGTAAAAGTTTAAGGTGAAAAATTTAAGGTCTGAACCGCTTTGAAGTTCGGCGACCGAGCATCCGCGATACGAGACACTCGAGACACGAAATCTCGCGATTTCTTTCATTTAATTCCATTTAAAAATAATAATAGTCGCTTATAAAATGATCGACCTTAAAATATCATGTAAGCATGTGTTAAACAGGAAAAGATAAAAATCACTGAAAAAGAGGCACTTGAATTTCCATACACGCAAACAGTTAGTTACTCTCGCTTTACCCCATACCAACTATCGCTAACTCGTTTTTAATGGTCTTGCAATGACACTCGGTATTAAACTTCAAAGAACATGCAACAGTTGCGCACGAATGATTTTTTCGCAGGAAAAGAAGATGGAGATCTCCTCTTGTAAGTTCGAGAGTTCGATCGAAAAGGATTCGGAGCACCAAAGAAAAGGACCAAAGGTATTATTCAATTTTCCGAGTACTATTTGTTTCACTTTATTAATACAACAAAATCGTCGATCGATCAACGATGAACACGTTGCTTCCATTCGATGTCCATTCGAACGAAAAACGTCCCTAAACGCCAATCCGTAAAATCGGTACACAAAAATCTTCTCCCCCGGACCACCACCCAGCGATCACACAAAGAAGCAACCAACACGCAAGACGAACATTCAATTACCATATAAAAGGAGGGGGAAAAAAGGACGTCGCGGAGAAGTGTCGCTATCGAGCGATCTCGCGACACACAATGAACAGAGCACGCGAAGAAGCAAGAAACACCGAAGACGAGGCGATAGGCGCGGCCCGAAGCCGTCGCTATTAGCGCGTCGACAACGATTACAACGAGAATTAAATCGAAGCGAACATACCCCGCCTAGGGTTGCTCATCTCGACCAACGAAAGTCGCTGGAAACTACCGAACGAGTCAATTCGACCCACGTGGCTCGAGAACCACACCAAATACGTATACATTCGATAAAATTATTCTACTACAAGTTAACCCTTTATTTATCGGGAGCCTATTTATAGACTTTTTAATTCCAGTATTTAGCTTTTTGAATTTATTTACTGTGTCGATGGTTGTCTACTTACCATATTCAGTGTTTGTAAACAGACTTTGGCTTCAATGTACCCAGTAACAGTATAGAGGAATTATTGTCAGCCTAGATTGGCATTTACTACCGTAGAAAATTCTGTTTAAATTAAAGACTATATCTAAATAACCCGGTAGGATAAGGTGTTAACAGAACAGACGAGGAAACTCGAGCAAGAATTTGCGATGAGTCATAGGAAAAAGATATCCGTTAGCAAAGCTGACAATGAAAGTGATTCATTTTGTATCGCTCGAAAAACAAGTTTAATTATAAATTTAATATACCGTTAAAGAATGAATGAAGACAATTATTAATACGTACACAAGCACGTATCCAAAGTAAATAATAAACTACCCCTCGATCTTTTCCTGCCGGAACAAGTCCAATTACAAATATGAAACCTCGAACGGTTAGGTAAAACTAGCCGTTCTCCACAGGTTTATCAACACGCCTGGAAGGTGTATCGACTCTTAACGCGTCGACAACGATTACAACGGGAACGCAATCGAAACGATCCTCCTCCGCCCTGGGTTTCGCTCGTTATATTACCTCGTAACAAACCTCGCCGAATACGAGTCGATGGCGCGCGAAGATATTATTTACGGTGGAGCGCGATTCAATAAAACATTTTATATAATCATTGGTTATTAATTTGACGGCTGCACGCGACGGGGGGTGATTGCTGGCTCACAGCGGGGCACCTTTTATCCCTGGGATCGTCGATTACCAGCGCGATACAAGAGAGCTCGGACTCTCATCCGTCTCCTCCCCGAACGCGAAGCCGCGGCACTTCCATCCAGCGATTCGTTAAATCGAAACGCGACGCGTTTTCAACGGAAAACAATCGATATCGGTAAGGGGGATGATGGCTCTTGTTATTGACCACTGAGTCGATCGCGAACTGATTTGGAAAGACTAGCAGCGACGCACTGGCTGCTTAACATTAGAATACCAGTTCTTTGGACTTCTCTTTGGAATTATTGGGAGTTCCACGACGTTTCTGTTGTTATTTGTTGGAATGCAACGATTGTCACTTTTAGGTCTTGAGGAAAAGGGTCTGCTTTTCCTTAAAGCAGAAAGAGGGGTGGGGTCGTAGCAGGGACAGAAAGCGACGACCCTCAGTCCGACAAAATAAGTCAACCGGTACGGGTCGTTGTGAATTCGAACACTCTTTCTTTAACATTCTTATATTGTAATCTTTAAGAAAATAATTTTCTATTTATAAAATTCTAACAGTAATTTATGGTGAAAATAATTCGAGTGGGGAAGCAAGTATGAAATTTGCCCTTCTCTGTTTTCCGATAGTAGCGTGTATAGGCTGGTTGTAAGTACTGTCGATGAGTCTTTGACAGTCAACGTTAACACTAAAACTATCGAGGTAAACGCATGCCCATCTCGCATACAACTGAATTTTTTTTTTTTTTTTTTTTTTTTTTTTATTATTTATTAAGTAATTACAATCAATTCTCACAGAGAATTATAAGCAATCAGGTTAGCATGTTACAGTGGCATGGTTTGTAACTTTCAGTTACTACATTCTAGAGTTAACTATGTATGTATTTAGCGTGATTACAATATGTGAGTCTATATTTAGTTAATTAAATCTATTGGCGAGTTCCAGCGGGTAACATCTTTTCAATCTACGTGCGTGAGTTGCGGTGTCTTTCAGTTGGGTGACAAGAGGATTCGGATGACTAGTGAGGCGTGAGCTATAGCGGATGCTGTATCTTGATATTTCGTAAAGTGCGTAAGTACAAGATCGAGCGGGTTGGTAGGGGGCCAGTGTCAACAAACCCTGCGTTCGAGGCCCGTTAAACGGACACTTCCATATTCGTATCAAGACAAAAAGAGGGAACTAATGGGTCTCTAATCCTTCAGCGATCAATACATTCCGCGTATCGGCCGCGAGCTCTTCGGGCAAATAGAAACCACGCAATAAGGAACTGGTCGGTAATAAGAAGTCGGCGATGACGCGGGGCGATATCCAAAAAGGTAAAACAGTTTTCGCCGCTGGCCTCGGTCAGATACCCGAACGATAAACAAATCCCGATTCCACGCGGAACTTCCTGCTCGATGGCGAATTCTCACGGGGGACAGCGACTCGCGACGATCGCGTATCGAGCAAAGAAAAACGCGCGCTTCGCCAACCGAACAGATAAACGCGGTTCTGACGTCAATTATTTTTAATCTCGCCGGTCGTTTATCGCGCATTCGTCGCGAGGTCCGTGCCTCTTTCGCGAACGACGTATCCGCGAAACGTTGCGAACGTAATCGACCGTCGACGGTGCCCGAACGCGTCCTTTCCCGAAATCGTCGAACTTTCGTTGCACAACAACCGAGCGAACCCGGCGACCGAGGCGAGCTGCTCGCGCACTTCAGAATCCTTCGCGGCGATAACACGGAGATAGCTTAATCTTTAAGGCGATCGCGTTATTCCGTCGCGAATTTCAGGCACGTATCGCCATCGCGGCGTAAATTTTAACGATTTCTTCGAAGTTACGACTCACAAGATGTTGTCCCCTTTTTTATTTTATCGTTCGAGTTCCGAGCGTGCACGGGGTAAACGTTTTGGGAAATTTAGACTGGTTCTGGGAAAGTCTGTTCCTTGGAATTGCGTATGAACACTGGTATCGGTACGAGAGGTATGTAGAGGCCTCGCAGCTAAAGTTCGTGTTGCAAAATGTGAATATTGTAGGATAATCCATGTCCGCGATAGAGCGATTAACGTGGAATATTCACGTAACAATGACTACGTTGCAACTTTGAGCATTTTTAGATATCTTTGAATACGCAAGTTGGGACACATGTACCAAGAAACGTTCTTTCAAATACCCTTCAATTTGTTAATAGAAATGTTTGTCCGAAAGAAATTCAAGAAGTAAATGTTTTTAAATTTTAGAGCACGGAGCTCAAATATTTTCCCAGGCGCATCGGACCCCTTGTCCCAAAGAAATTATGAACTGTACACGTAAAAATTAAATGATGGGTAAATTCGTTTCGTTTACGACGAGAATGAACCCCATGAGAATGACACCGTGCCCTATTACGTCTATCGCGTGTTACGTATATAAAGGGCCAGGGACACAAACGAAAGTCGGTAGACTTCGCTCGTTATTACCTCGATTACAGGTGCTCCCAATTAGCCGTCACGCGCGCGACCGGCCATCGCAATGCTGTTCGCAGTAATTACAGAGACGTTAAAGTCGAAACGGATAGGGTGGACGAGAAAAAACAGGTTCCTCCAAAATCGGATCGGAGTGGAAGCGAAAAAAAAAAAACAACGACCGCTAAAACGAGCCCATGTTAGGCTCATCGGGCTTCTCGTCGAATTTTTCGCTAAATACCTCGAACGCGTTCCAAATACTCGAGTATTAAATATAACGCGGAGTACACGGCTCGATTTCGAATACTTCCAAGTATAGTTTGAATATCTTTCGAATACTTAAGTATTTAAATAATGTAGATATTATTGAATGATCGATAAGCTATAACGTATCTACGTTATTTAAATAATGTAGATATCTGAACACGTCCTTACTTGAATAATGATATTCGAGTAATGGTACTGGAATAGTAACGAGGTTGGGTTTAAAACCAGTATTTCAGCTGAATACAGTACGTACACCCTAACGTATACTAAAATTAAAAATTCTGGACGAATAAAGCTTCAGAAGGTTAAGGTCAAAGCAGTAAAACGCAAACAGATAGGAAATATATGAAAAATTAATGTTTGTTAACTCTTTGCACTCGAGAAGCACAAAAGCTCCATAGTCGCCGCTACGGCGACGTAGCGAACCGCCAGCGACTAACTTCCCCTTCAATCTACAGCGGGTCAAAAAAGTACTGGCACACCCAGTTTTCTTTGAATATCTTTATAATTTGAAGTAATCTATTAATATTAACTACGTTTATAAGTGTCTTTTGACACACATAGATAGTATGTTCATCGAGAGTTCTAAGTTATTTGTTATAAGGAAGTAAAGTGAAAAAAAAAAAACGAAAAATCTATAGTCAAAAAAGTATCGGCACACGTATGATTTTGCTATAAGGACAAGTGTTACTCGCTTTGGTACGTGACAAATTCGGTTCTAGGAACATAAAGATAAACAGAACTTGCTGTTATGAATCTCTTTCTCGGTTAACACGATCAGTCTGTGCTTACGCTTTGAACGACAATCGTGACTACGAAGAAGAGCGAGTTATCGTTGTGCGTGCGAAATAAAATCATTGTATTACACAAAAGTATTAGGTCGTCCCGAAAGTTTCTTTCGCGAGTTGCGCTCAATTATTTTATGTGCTCGTGTTTCTATAAATAGACAATCTAATTTCATAGATATTCATGTTGTAACAGTAATGGAGCAAAATGAATCGTGCACGTAATTCAGTAATGTAACATGAAACATAAAATATTGTGCATGTATTTCTTATTAATAAAGCGAAAGAAACTTTTGGGTTCTGAAACTTTTGGCCTAATACATTGTATATACTATTGTAAATATTTGCCAATGATCCCAGCGTGGAATATCTTCAGAAATCAGGCATAATTCAAATTGCAAAAGCTCGGAACAATCCTAACCCTAACCAGCAAGGTTCAACGAGCCAGCCACGTGAAAGTGGACGGCGACTCTCGTGATCGCGGGCCACGTGATCAAACCGCGACACAAGGGCGGTCGAGGGACGAAGGATCTCGCGGAATCGGCACCCGCGATCTCGTCTGACCTCGATCGTTTTACGCCGAGATCGATAAAAAAGAAAAAAGAAGAAAAAAAAGAACGAAAGAAAGAAAGAAATCAGTCTGATACGAATTTGTGCAACGGGGCCCGAGCGACGGCCGTGCGATCGATACGATCGAAGTCGTGGAAGTCGATAGCTTTAATTGGCGGCTACGATAACGCGTGCGGTTCGCCGTTGCGTAAGGACTCGCGTTAGAACCGCGAGAATCGAAACGGGAGTCGATCCGAACGCGAATTTCGATTGCGAGAAAGTCGAGAGCTACGCATCGAGGGATTCACAGTATAAAGATCGATTCAGACTATACGACACGGACCGTCACGTTCCGGCAACGACACGTACCGGCACACAGTGCGGAATAAAGTGGACGAAATTCGATATTAGTATATATCACAATGTGAGTGTGTGTCGGCGTGGAAATTGTTATAAATAGTCACGTATCAATCATCTGTATCCATAATACAATCTTTATCTCTAAACGAACGTACAGACAAAACGGCAAAAAATATCCCGAGTTCTCAACATATTTGGATACATTATTCGTTATATTTTAAGAAACTTTTAGCAAAATCCCGAACTCGAAGTTACGAATATTTCGTTCGGAAAATTACTGAATTAACAGGTACCGATTTTGATTAACGTTTTACAGACTGATGATACCATTAACAAATGGAAGCAATTTTTGCTGAGATGCAAGACATTTTTTTAGTAGCGATGATTGAATTGAAAGGAGCGACAAAAATCATCAAAGTATTATTGTTTAATATTCATCTTACACAAAATATATAGCAATTGTAAATAAATAATTCCTCGTTGTAAAACTCAAGTGTACGATTTGAATGTGAATTCAGGCCCCGCAAAATTGTTCAACCCGGCCCGGCAAAAGGTCACGCCGGCTCTGAAAAAACGACATTACTTTCCAGTCTACCTAATACTATCTGTAGGTATTCAAAAATATATAGGCCTCAAAAAATTCATACATATTTTGCAATAACAAATGGACCGCCGGTCAAGCGCAGGGCGCTCTGAAGATTATCTGTAGATAAATTGTATACAAATGTATATCGTAGTCTGTGCTCACTCGCGCCGCGAGTGGTAGAAATATTCATAACTTTAAGCTCGGTATTTTGATAACAGTTTCCTAGTAATTAATTTTCGTACGGTGTTGGATCTCCTTACACAGTCTTCATGCGCAGAACTAATCCCGAAGCGACGGGTCCGATACTAGCGCGTAGGCCAGAAAGTCCACATCGCGAGAGACGCGAATTGCACGGAAGACAGTGGCGATTAACTCGATTAATAATAGGTATCGACTCTGATCGCTATCGTTTAAAAGTGAAATGCGACGGTTTCCAGAGTATCGGAGTACGCACGCGGTCGAACGCTACATGCGTGATCGACCACGTGACCCGCGAGCTCGTAAAGTCAGCTGTCAAGCTGACGACAAGCGAACCTGTCCAGCGACGACGGCCTTTTCTCGTTCTTGGATAACTTAACATCGAATTCATTAATGATACACAATCGTACGAAATACGTCGAACGCGCGAACGATCGCGAGGAGAAACACCGAAGCAAAAACAGTAAAATTTCACGTATAAAAATACATTCAATTAACTCGGCTCTATTACATTCCCGCCAATCGAACAACGCGATAGAGATCCGAAACTCGTTGTAAAAGATCAGAGAACTGTTAAAAAGGACGGCGAGGTCTGTTTTTATGCGAAGGAATTACAGGCGACGCGAATCGGCCGAGACAGTTTGCACGGTACGTAAACCGGCGAGTGGAAACGCGGCCTGACAACCCACGACGCCCAATCACCTGTCAAGCAACGTGGCGACCGGCTAAAAGCACACGCCGCGTCGAGAAACCCGTTTTTCCGGGTAACTCGTCACAAGGCACGACAAACACGATTTATCCCATTGACTGCGGACCCTGTTCACCAAAATTTTACGTTCCACGGCGGATTCTCTAAACGTGTCAATTTAGACTGCGTCACTTCTTGGACTATTTATACGTAACTTTGATTTACTCCGAAAGAAAACAGGCTACGAAAAACATGTTTTAATTTCTCTAAGCAAAGGATGAGTCAGAAAAGATACGCGTCATCGTATTCTCGACCGTTTCGATGCGTAGAGGACGACTAGTCGCGCGTTTAAATGACTCGCCTAGGAAAGTAGACGGCTTTTAAATCACTCACACGTGCGATCGAGACGGCAATACATAGTTCTCGGAATGCTCACACGTGTGAGTCGTCCGCAGTCAATGGTTCGCCACGCCACGCGTGACGCGGCACACTGATTACATGGGGAAACGAAAGTAAGCTGCATGACGAAGAAAAAATTCGGAGTCACATTGATTACGACTCACGTTTCAGCGGTTTCGGGTTGCTCTGCTTGCGGCGTGACATCCTCTGCGTTCTGCCATCACCAAATCAACGTCGACATGCTTGACATCGTTGCAGGTACTGCGCGTGAGATGATGAAGATTGCTGCTCCGTCCCAGATCGTCGTGACGTCGTTGACATAGAACAAGTGACACAGCACACGCAACGAGAATCAGCGTTTAGACGGAACAGGTTGGTACGAGAGACGATATAAAGCGAGGACAAGGGATAAAAATAAAAAGAAAGCGTAGAACAGCCGGGAGTAAAACACTTTTGAGGCACAACAAACGTTTCCCGATCACCGGACAATGTACGTAGCTTGCGAACGCTTCTCTTTTCCGTTGAACGGTTTACAGGCCGTCTCGAAAGCGTTCCTTGTTTTCCTTACCCGCGTTTACGGCCGGTTCTCGCGTTTTCCACGCACGAGTGCCGACGGAGAACGCATACACGCACCACGACAGCTCATACCGCGGCCGCTGTCAGCGAGCAACTAAACAAACGCGATACCAAACAACCCCCACTCCCACCAACGCAGCGTGACTACGCGAACCGAAGTGGGGAGCGCAGAGGGGAAACTAGCTCCGCCCACTGCGCGCGGTCTGCTTCCGAAAGCGGGAAATTTTGAACGGAGTATTTATCGACCGAGAGCTCTGCTCAATTTCCAGAAGGCAGCTTCTTCTCTAGCGACATCTGCGACGGCATGGTGTATTTCAAAAAGTCCCTAGGTTCTTCTTTCTCGCCTGGTAATAGAAACAGAATATTTTTAAGATGCCAACAATAGGTATCAGAGGGATCGTACTTACCCACGAAGGTGTCATTCATTGAGAATAACGCGATGCATTTTATATCCCCTACCTGAAATCTATATTTTGCGATCGTAGTTATAAAAATAATAAATAAAAATATATGTAACTCTTATCACATTTTATATAATGATTAATTCACTGGATTTGCGATGAAGTAATAGAAACGTGAGTTTTACACTAGGAAACTCAGATTATCGTCTAAAACGGTCAAGGTTCTGTAATAGCCGATGGCATGAACGTGCATATACATCAAACGAACAGTGTTTTTGTACTCAGCATAATCTCTTTCCGAAGGCTGAAGCTTTTTTTATGCTTCCACAAAATATTATTATTATTCTCCTAAAGCCGTGATATTTTCTGTGATCTATCTTCAACCGCATATAATACAAAGGAATGACTATCGGGCACGGTTCAGTCCAAGCAATTTTTACGTGGCACCGTTTTTGCCGATGTAAACAAGCCGAAGACAAATTTATATTCCCACAATTTCTACCGATATATTCTATTTTTATACGAACGATGTAATAGAGTTCACAGGGTTCGTCGAATCCATTTATAATTAAAACTACCAGACAACAAAACGGTTGGACAAAAACGAACGCATTTCCATTGAACGTATTTTTAGTCGCAAGATGTTTACGTGATACTTTCTGTGAAGGGCTCTGACCCGTTTAACGTCAGACACGCCCCACGCTTTCAGACCCGTGAGCACCGTGTACACAAACTCTCATGCGTCGTGGCACGCACAGCTACCATAATAATGCAGTCATGACTTAACTAGGCTCGGGACCACTCGTCCAAATGCTTCGCATTTGAACACTCGAATATTTTTGTGTCGAACTACTCAAATCTCGAAGTATTCAAAGATGGAACTGCTTAAACATTAAATTTTCGAATAGTAATCAACGCGAATGATCGAAAGTACTCCTAATATTCGAAGTGATCCAAGTATTGGGTTGTCCGGAAAGTCCATGCTGATTTTTGATAGGTGGTGCAGGTCTGAATATGTCGAAATGGCTGAAAACAAATAATATATATACAGGGTGTCCCAAAAGTCAGGGAGGAGCCGGAAATGGGGGGTAGCTGTGACGATTCTGAACAACAATTTCCTTTGCAAAAATGTCGGATGGAGCTTCGTTAAGGAGATATTAAGCGAAAACCCCGACCAATCAGAGCGCGCGTAGACCGTCCGAGCGACCGCGGTAGCGAAGGCTACGCGCTAGACGGCAGCGTCAATGTCCTTCGATGCACGTCGAGTCACTTGTTCGCGTACAAGCGCGGCCGCCGGCGCGTAGCCTTCGCTACCGCGGCCGCTTCAACGGTCTACGCGCGCTCTGATTGGTCGGGGTTTTCTCTTAATATCTCCTTAACGAAGCCCCATCCGACATTTTTGCAAAGGAAATTGTTGTTCAGAATCGTCTCAGCTACCCCCCATTTCCGGCTCCTCCCCGACTTTTGGGACACCCTGTATATATATGTACATCCCTTAAAAGGTGGAAAGGTTGTGGAACAAAATGGTACCTATGTAATTCAATAAATATACATATAAATAAACGTATATTACAATTCAAATGTGCGTTTGAAGTTTTCTTAAAAATTGGCACGAACTTTCCGGACAACCTAATATATACATATATGTGATTTGAACTTTTAACTCTACTACTAGAAGGTAATTTGTAGCATTCGAACAATAAACTACTCGTATAATCTCAGCCTCAGTCTTGACTCGAGCGTTACACGGCTTTTCAAACAATCCAATGGCGCGCTCGGTCGAAGGCCGTTTCGGGAACGAAGCCAGAAATAAAGCGATAACATTTGCAATGATAGTTTCCGCACAGAATCAGACAGCACCGATGTTTTGCATTCAACGTTCAGACGCTTGTAATTCAACCGAACGGTTCCTCGAAGGTCGAGCCAAGGAAGACGCTATCGAGAAGCAAAGAAAACGAAAACAAAGATGGCGATGCGAAGGATTGGATATTATTTACAGGCTACGTAACGTAAAAGCTATGCATTCATTTCAATCGTGTCTCGCGGACAATGTTTTTCATAAGCAATTATCCTCGTATAACCCACACATACAGTGGGTGTAGAATGTATTCGTACACCGATCAATTTTCCAAAAAACTTTTCTGTGAAATTGTAATTTTCTCAACTTCTTTTCTTATAATCAATAATATTTTACATATTCTCGGAAGTCTCCAAGATAGATGATATAGTCCAAACAACATTTACTATTTAATATAATTTGTGAAATTAACAAAAAAAAAAAATGGGAAAAGTGGGTAAAAGTATAGAAGCAATAAGTATTTGTATTGCTCCGTACGAATTAGAAAACATCAAATTTCCAGTCAAGTACTCGTAAACAGTTGTGCGAATACTTATTGCTTCAACATTTCTATCGATTAATTGTTTTTATCTTGTTAATTTCGCAACTTACATAAACAGCAATTTTTTGTTGTAATCTATGTATTCTAGAGATTTCTCAGAATGAATAGAATGTCATCGTTTATAAAAAATTAGTAAATAAATTACAATTTCACAGTTTTTTTTGGAAATTGATCTGTGTACGAATACTTTTTACACCTACTGTATATTTAAAAATAAATTTGTAATTCATTATTCAATTAAGCGCGCATGTCTCGAAGGCGAGCCTTGGCGTGGATACGAACCGAAAAAGAGTCTCACCTATGGATTTCCAACCAGGAATTCTCCGGCGCGCGTGAATTCTCAATAGTGCTTGATAAGGCGTATCCAGATAAACAAAGTTCCAAAGTAAACATCGGATGGGTAAGCGTCGCGCAATGTTGGAAATAGCTGAAGAAGCGAATCGCTACTCGAGTGCCTTTATCACTCACTAGGATTTGTCCAATTCTCCATAAACTCCATCAACTTCTCGATAAACATTTAATGAAAACATTAGAGGTCGTGGGTTACACTCCACGACTCCACAATCGCCTATCGGAAGTAAAATTATTGTTTAAAAATTTGTCGATGGTAAATCGTGAACCATGTTCGCGAGAAATGAAAGATTTCGAGGCTCTACGTCGAAGCCATTGAAAAAAGCATTCCGCGTCATAATCGTCTTTAAAAATAGAGCATTCCATTGCATAACGCTACCTAAACGCGCTTGTTACTGTGCAATTTATAATTGTCCGTCGTTATCGATGCGTCATCTTATACCACTACGAAGTTTGAAAAAAAAGCCGAAGGTGTCGATTTTTCCGTAGAAACAATATACGTCTCAACCAACTTATCAGTTAACAGGTTGAACACTTTTAAGATTGTGGAGAGAAAAGAAGCATCGCATAATCATATTCTAATCGAAAGGTAAGTGTCGCTGAAGACAACTCTTCGAGATAAACAAGATAGTTGTTTGGTTGGGAACATACATTCCGCGACGACTTATCTATCCGTAGATATAAATAAATCCGTAAGGATAAGTATCTTTACTATTTTATTTTTTTTTTTTTTTTTTATGAATTTTTGACATTTACAGTTTCCTTTAATTCAAGAACTTAATAATTTAAACTGTTCGTATATAATATTCACGTAGAAAAATACATATTCGATATTCCATTGCACATCAAAGCACTGTATTATGGATGTGCCAAATTTGAAAGTGCTCCAATTTACATCAGCTTATTTGAACGTGTCCCGTTAATTGGTTTCCAGTAGCGACGTGTCCCGTTCGCGGATCTCTCGATCGACCAGGTGAGAAGGGCCCGTGATCGAGAATCGTTCGCCTCATACGCGTGTTTTCCACGGCATTCGTGTTTTTATCTTCGCGTTTTTTGAACGTGCTCCTTATCACGCGTGGCGAGCAATCGCGTGGAATATTACTATGTAAATTCCTCTTTCAACGATGCTCTCTCGCGTTTCTAGTAAATTTGATCTTATCGCGCAGTATCTCCCGCCGCGGTTGCACTATCGCTGTAACCGCAATTTATGCTCCGTCGATGGTTAGAAAATTTCTTATGGCCGCCGCGCGACCATCAATGGCGCGTTTCGGGCACAAATTGTATTTTTCATAGAACTTTTCGTCGAGATAAATCTAAACACTTAGTTTTTGTGTATCTTTTATTCGATATTAGAAACTTTTAGATAAGAATGTTTTTGTCCACCAGTGACTCGTTATTACACCGAAGGAACCGTGTCCACGCCAGTTAGAACGGAGCAGGGTAGCGTCGAGCGTGGTCTTACCGTATTTGTTTCATAAGAAGTTCGTCTATCGCGAAATACACCCACAGTTTCATCACTGCTTTATCTCGGTCCTCGTATAACGGACCGTCGCTTTTAATAATTCCTCGCGGTCTTTAATTGGCCTGTATCGATTCTCGTGAGCAGCACGCGTCCCGCCGATTTGACGAATTCAAAGGCTTCCAATGTTCACGATAGACAACAAGGGAATCATTCAACGGGCTCGTGATCAGCGATCGTTGGTGTGCTCGCCTTCGCCCGTGGAGCATCCATTATCACCCAGCCTCGCGTCAACTCCGCGAAAGTGTCGCCGACTTTATTTTTAAAACCGTTCAGCAGCGTCATCCATTCTTTTCCAGCAGGTCTGGGTAATTAAAAAAGGGCTCAGGGGTTCGTTTCAATTTTTATCATTCTTACTCGACACGTTTAAAAACTGTCCCACCTTGCCCTAAAGGAAATATTTAAAGGTACAGCAGATGTAAATCTTACACGAGGTCTGAAATGTTTAAATAAATAAAAAAAAAAAAAAAAAAAAGAAAAAAAAAATAAGTGAACATGTATAAAGGTCCCTCTGGATAATAAACATCGATGAAACGTGGATGGAACAAACACTGTTTGCGCAAGAGCGAACGCCTGTATTAATTTAAGAAGAAAATCCTCGTGAAATGCAACGCTCGAAGATTCGTTACCCTTTTTTCTTTGTTCTGGCTTTAGACGTTCGAAGTCCAAGGAAGGAATTGCGTCGAAAATTGTTTGAAAAATTTGTCGACTTATCGGACCCGTGATTTTGCCTCGCCAGCATGGCAGCAACACGGTCGAACCACGTTATCTTAGTGGGGCGGACACCGTCGCGTGGCAATTGAAGAAAATTGATAATTGCGTTTTGACGTTGCACCGCGTCGTAAGTGGGTCACGCCACGCACTGGTCGAAAGACGGGAAAACCCTAAATTATGAAAGCTCTATTTTTATCTATCGATTACTACCTTCTCGCGACCACTAAACCCATCTTTCCGTGTACTTGGATTTTTAACACTCGAGCTATTAAAGAAGAAAAATACCGATGAAGAAAGCAACCAGAGGAAAAGTAACTTTACTTTTTTTTTTTCATAAAGGACAGAAATATCATGAATTACATAATTTATTAAATTCCTTGCAATCTTGAAAAGTAGCGTATGTACATGATTAATTATTTACGCGTGAAGAATCGAGCAGGAAATTGCTGTAAATATTACGACACGCGACTAGTATCGCGTCGACGATGAAAATCGAAGGATATGTACTCGCTACCGCAATCTTATTAATACGTTATTAGGGCCGACGGTACGGTATGACGCGAAGGATGCGAAAAGTATTGTAGGCTCGAGGAGAAGGTGTTCAGAATAGAAAATGACGATTCCCGTGATGGGCGCGTCTTCAAGGTGAGGAGTAAGACCGATGACAATGTAACCGCAGGTGATTAGATTAAAAGCGGCGCGCAATAAACCTCAGTTGCCGGCCTGTTGTTTATGAGTCAACTATTGGTTATCGTCTCGCGGCTCCGACTTATTTTAGTACTGGCGCGAAATGCAGAGCGTTAACACATTGTCTCGGTCTGGGAACAGATTTCCGCGTTTACACGCCAAACGTCGTTGGAAAATACCGGAACGATTATTGGAGTAATTTTAACGAGCAAGAAGTATTTCTTTTTTTTTCCTTTAAAGAGTTACCACGGTGTAGCCATTGAGACACGTAGCTTTTGTTTGGACTCTTTTTTAGAAATTGTATTTGAAAGTTAAAGGGTTCTCCGGAAGGGTCTTTGAAATTTTGTCATTCACGGTGGACACCTAAACGTCATCAATCTTTCATATTTAATCGAGCGAAAGACGTAAATACGAGGAAATGGGGTGGACTCGAATACAATAGAGTCTCTACAATATCCACTTTCTGGATAATGTTTTGCTTTCAATAAACGTGGATTCCGCCTCGAACCTGCCGTCATACTTTCGGTCGATCCGGCTTTAAATAAACGGAGCTCCGAGTGTCCGCTGATGCAGACATTTGATCAGCCATCCAACCAACCAATTTGCTCCGCGGAGAGGGCACCGTTGAAAAATACAACGCGACAAGAGAATGATGGAAGAGGAGGAGAAGAAGAGTCAAAGACCAGCAGCGTCCGAGCTGGATTCGGATTAACAAGTCGCAAAGTGGGCGGCCGATATATTTAACGGCAGACTGCGCCCGAAGCTTCCTCGTTGATCGCCGACCTCCCGACGACCTCGCTTCCACAGATTTTTTAGTTACCCGCGCGACGCTCTCCGCCGGTTGTTTAGACGCAGACTACCCGACCGGGAATCTAAATGCAACGAACCAATACGATACTACGTTACCGCTTTAAAAATGGCATTTAAATTATCTTAATTACGCGCTCAATTAACTCAAAATAACTTTTAAAGAAGCTAAATTAAAAGTTACTGATACTCGCCGAACAATTATTTTTTACGAGTAAACCGTAATTATGATAAACCCCGTTAAGGCTGTAGACCAGCCTTAGCAGTTCGCGAAGTACAATTGAACATTTTTTTACTAGTACCTTTAAATTCACAGCCTAACTGAATCTACATCTGCACAAGGTCTGTTGCGCTTGACAAGACTAGAACGAGCTACCCTACCACGAGGCCCAATTAACAACAATCGGTCCAATTGGCTTAGAGCCGGTCCTCTAACCGCAAAGAAGTTCACAAAAAGATACATTCAAACGCCAAACCTCTCCCTTGATTATACCTAGAATTATACACATTTACGAGAAATTTTTAATTAGAGTCAAAGCAAAGTTAGATTTGTAAAATGGCACAATGTACGTGGCAGGAAGGTAACGCCGTCAGCCCAAGGAATCATTAATCTAATACACGTACGAGGATGCAAAACAGCGTTCGTGGAAAAGCAGTTCACTTCTCTGTGGAGTGTTTTCCTTGTTGGACGCGGCAAGAAAGAAGAAACGTCCTACGAAAAAGAAGGAAGCAGGAGTGAAATCGTCGAACCAGCCGCGCATGGCCGTTCGCGCGAATAATAAACATTCTCTGGCGCACTTGCGAAACGTGTGCTCGTTGAACGAGACAAAGGGGGGAAAGAAAGGTGAGCGGGTGCGAAATGAGCAATTCGGGGGCTCGTCGTGTGTCCCCGCGACGCACCGCGATTCTATTCTGCACGTCGCCACGACCAGACTAAGCGAGGAAGAGTCAGCAGGAAGAGAAAACGCGGAGAGACGAAGAAAGAGTAAGTAAGTCGGTTAGTTACGGTAGGAGGCGTAGGAGGGTTGAAGCTGCATGACGCTTGGGGAGTGCAGCGATACCATGACGTATCGACCGAGAGCGCCACGCGGACTGACGTCATGATCACGGCCTCAGTCAGACCGCGAGCACGTGAACAGCACGCCGGTGATCACGCGGTCGTTGGCTGACAGGGTCGTTGCGATTGGCCGACCACGGCGAGCCCCTCGACGGGATTGGAGGAAGTGGTGCGCGCCGCATGATCACGCACACAACGGCTACGGCGTGTCGAGCCAGCCGACCTGAGAAAGCTTCATTGCGTTACCAGACGTTCAACGGTTACGTCCCCTTTGCGGCTTTTTTCGCACGCCAATACCGTATACGCAAGACCGAGTTTTCCCGTCGCCGGACGAGCCTCTTTAACGTACCATCGACTCGCGATACGTTTTTTCCAAAAAATGGATACGAATCAATCGCCGCTCTCACCACCTGCCTCACCCCAATTCAAACACGTAAGTGTATGCCGAATTAAAAGTACCGCCGCCGTAGACCGACCAGCAGCCCGCGAAATACGAATCCAGCTGGGAACAACGACCAGCCCTGTTCCACTTCTTCTTTAATTCTTCTTTAATTTTGATAGCTTTACCGTTTCTATCGAGTTGTTTGTTTTCTTTCGTCTTCCGACCTTTTGTTTCGTAGACACTTTTACTGACTTTAATCGAGTATGTTGGATTTTTCACGCCCATTTGTTTACACGTTTACGCGATCTTCTGAAAATTTCCGTGTATGAATATTAAATATATGGTGTATTTAAGTATTTTCTAATGAAAATTGTTTTCTTTCTAACAGAACGAGCCGCTTCAGTCGTCGTTCAGCGTCGCGGCACTTTTGGGTGACAAGCTACTGCAAGAAACAAAGAACATCGAGATAAACACGAAAAAAGATGACGATGGAAATGCATGGCCTGGTTTACCCCCAACGCCTCAGCCATCCGATTCGGAGGAAGATGAGCCCCTTCGAAAAATGCGATGCGTGGAGCAATGCGAATTGGCGAAGGTAAATACCGTCTCGTCGATAGATTGCTTTCTGCGCATCTTAAATACAGAACCCTATCTCCTTTTGATTTTTTTCTCTGCGGGCGATCGACTAGCCACTCCAATGTGCGTTTGCGCACGCGTCGTAGAGTTGTTTTGCAAGATGACCCCGTTTGCAACGTGCATTCACTCTTACACCATTTTCGTCGCTTATCCTTCGAGCGATGCTTGATACCTTCCGACGGTACCAGTCGTTAACTGCGTGACTCGTACATGATCGCGAGTAGATGGCATTCAAGTTATCGATAACGATACATTTTCATGCGTTTTCGCTCTTTTGACTTGCTGCACTCCGGTGAAGCCCCTTCGGCGACATACTACGTATCCTGCCAATTAAAAATTTAATTTTCAACATACTTGCACATTTTCACACAAAAAAAAACATTTTTCATTTTCCAGATACGATATCGTTAAATTTACAGTTACCAATTTCTCGTACATTAAAATAAATTCTCCATTAACACCTTCCCCTTGGTTTGATTGCATGTGAAATACCTATCCTAAATTGTTGAAAGCATACATTTCAAAAAGTGGCTGTAAAATGAAAGTTAAAAATTGTATTCTTCTTACGTTAGTTACTTTTGGATGGTACACGTGTGAAATGCCTATCCTAAATTGTTCGAAGCATACATTCCAAAAAGTGGCTGCAAAACAAAAGTTAAAAATTGTATTTTTCTTATGTTAGTTACTTTTGGATGGTACACCGCCTCCGAGTCCAGAGCCTGCTCGCGCGTCGGTGATAATGCGTGCCAATCGAGACGGAACCTACAGCCCAGCCATCTTATCGCCAAAGACTACCACCACGACCTCGCAACCGACTCCACGTGAGCCACCAGTCTCCAGCCCGCAGTCGGAACCAACCACGCGCCGAAGCACCACGGAGCCGGAGAATGTTCTGAAGAGTTTGAAATTCAAAATGAGCCTGCGAAAAGAAGAGATCATCGTGAATAATAAAAACACGGATCGCGAGATAACACAGCCGAAATTACATCCATTGGCACCGAAACCAGCCCCGATTATGGTAACTGGACTTCTTGGTTCTTCCTTGGTCCTACCGCGAACACCTCTTCTGTTAGTAACCGCGCCTACAGCTACCACCACGACCAGTCTCTCCACGCAAGAATCTGTCGCGCGACGTCGCGTCTATGAATGCGAGCATCCAGGTTGTGGCAAGAATTATTTTAAGTCGTCACATTTGAAAGCACACACGCGAACCCACACGGGAGAACGGCCCTTTTCGTGCCCGTACGAAGACTGCAACAGACGGTTCTCAAGAAGCGATGAATTGTCGCGCCATAAACGTACCCACACCGGCGAGAAGAAGTTCGCTTGTAACGTCTGCCAAAGAAGATTCATGAGAAGCGATCACTTGGCGAAACACGTGAAAAGACACGCCAGAGACAGGTCTTCGTCCGTTGTTGCGAACGGGATTCAATCTTCTGTTACACAAATGGCATCCGCCCCCTTAAGGGTGAGCTTGCTCCCTGTTATAGCGCCACGGATAACTCAGCCGACTCATCAAATCATACCACCGCAATTGGCGGCTTGAGCACCACTAGCATAGTGATCTAGTGTCACGTGATAGGCTTGAACCGTATCTAACGTTGCGAACCGAGCTTCAACCCGTCGCAGGATTGAGAACTATTCCACCGTCGTCAAAAAAATTGACAGAATTCATTGGCTCTCGATGGATAAATCGAAAGACGAATTTGCACGGGCGCGTAGACGATTGTTCTCCTCGATTCCGTGGAAACTAACTGGGATATTTTCATGTGTTCTCGATCGCATTGTAAATATGGATTAACGCGACGGAAGGGATCAGGAGGAATTACAAAACGAGTGAGCTTCCCGCTTGCCACTTCTACGTGTATCGCATTCGTGATTGTGCAAAACGAGCTAACACGAAGCGTGATCACGAGGAAGGGACCCTAAAGGCACGAGGAGCGGTGATAAGTCATAAAAAAACAACCGAGGCTTTTTTGCCGTCCGTGAACCAAGTACCTAAGTGTGTCTGTGATCTGTGATGCATAAGCGCGTTGACCGAGAAAGAGTATTTATTAAAAATTCAATGACAGTTTTTATGAGCTAAGTACGTAACGGCTATGCAAAAAAAAAAAAAGAAAAAAAAACAAGAAACGCTAAAGTTACGCTGT
>NW_026535248.1:0-83861 GCF_026225885.1 Hylaeus anthracinus
CTCTCTCTCTCTCTCTCTCTCTCTCTCTCTCTCTCTCTCTCTCTCTCTCTCTCTCTCTCTCTCCACGTACACCTCTCTACTTTGTTTTATCATGTTGCTTTTCGTCTTTCAACATTGTCCAAATTTCAACGACTATTAGGTAGATTATTCTTTGATCCTTTCAAGAGAATTTTCATCGTGAACAAGAACGTGGGCATTTTGTTGGTAAAATTGAATAGAAAACTTGAGAAAACACAGAGGTGTACTCAAGAAACATTTACCGATGACGAAACGTTTAACACGCGATCTCTCAAGACCCCAGAAGTCCCAGAATTAAAAATGATCTCGTCGATATTCTCACGGTATCTTACCGCGTGTCAATGTCGTCCACCATTCGCAGTAATCGAGACGTAAATAAGTGGAAGGAAGCCTCGACGGAAACGGTTCAATTACTTTCGAACAAGCGAGTTCACGTCTGCGACACGTTACGCGATATTAAACGGGACGTGGCCTCGATAGATTTAAATTTCTTCTCGAAAGATCTGGGAAATTTCTCTGGCAGGTGGAAGCCGCTTAGAGGGCGGCTAGACCGAGAGGGTGAACGAGGACGACAGCCAGGAGAGATAGAGGAACGCGGCTATAGGGTTCGGGAACAAGGGTGGTTGAATCCCTCAGCGCCACGTCGTAGCTCATATCTGCCGCAAAGGGACGTGGAACCTGTACGCAGGGGTTACTCTGCGGGTTGTAAATTAATGGTTAGCCCGTGGCACGGGGGTTCGTCCTAAGGGTTCTGCTTGATCTATGGGCGGGGCGTGTGTGCCAGGTCAAACTGGTCTTGCTCGCTGATACGAGGCCCTGGCGAAAACTGTCTCCCTCTTTCCTTGATCGCATGAAAATCGATACCCGTTTGACCGCTCGGCTTTTTTGGGGTCCTTCGGTGTCCACCGTGGCCCATTTAACGCGTTATCTATTTCATAATCGGCACCCAGGGGCTCCGAGTATATGCGTCGGGCTTGGGGGCTTTCGAGAAACCTCGATCAGGGACCATCCTTTGCGATTTATGGGAGTTGGTAGTCGCTAGGAAACGCTGGAAGCGATTGATGCGTGAGACATGATTGTTCGGATCGGTGGACTTTAGTGCCAAAGTTCTGCAGTCGCAGGTGACATGAATTTTACGCCAAAAGCATGCGTTTAAAGTGTTTAGTGTTCCTGGCGTTAGCAAATTTAAAAAGAAAAAGTGAATTGGTAGAATATTCTATTGCAATTACTTGAACGTGTGATAGGTTAAGTATTTCAGGAATTTCAGTATACCAGTAAGACAGGTTGACTAAAATAACTATTCTTGACGTCTTGGGTACGGTGACTGTGTGAAACGTTCAAGATTCCTATTTGGCAGTTTGAGATGTCTAATCTGTGAACTTCGCGTCAAGATTTCACGGTATTGCTCTCTCGAATGTCGACGTTTTAGGGCTTGGTACGGTGGATTGGTGCAGAAGTACCTGACAGATCCTGCCTTGTAAATTCTTGAGGATCTCTAGTTCGTTGTATACAAATACATCTCTCGAGGATCATCCTTAAACAGTTTGATGTGCCTCCACAAGAACGCGAAACATTCCCTGAAACAATGAAGGAGATCCATCTGTAGCCGAAACTATATTTGACTCGACGTACCCAAAATTTTCGCTTTCCACAAACTTGTCAACCAAGTGCTTTGACACTTAGATTTAAGACTTTTCAAAAAGTGGAGTTCAATCGATTTGTTCAGTGAACCGCTCAATTAATGTCTTATTGTAAATATGATTTGCCGTTTCTGTCATCTTCCTCGATCAATTGGTCTGTTATGGCCCTGTCGTGGTCCCCAATATACTCGATAGCGTTTCTCCTGTTTTCACGATCAGTCTACGCAATATTCTGGATGGCCGTCTGCGAATCCGCTATCAAATAACAATCGTGTCTGAGAGAAGATCAGTGTCAGAACGATACTTTGAAAGTACCTGAAAGCGACCGTTATTCCGCCATTAAATGAATCGAAATCCTCATTTCTGGTGATCTCGCCCCTCCCTCTTCTAGGAAAAGAGTACCGCGAGATAGGAAGAGAACGAGAGGCGTCGAAAGAGAGAGAGAGACAGAAGCGTTCTCCTATCGACAGTCTCATTTCCTGCTTCGAACTTATCAAGACAAATACACGCTGAACACGCTCCCTTGTTCTTTCAGCCACTCTCGCGATCGGAAAATATCTCTAATGAACAAACTATCCGATTTGAGCCCCCGCAGCCCTGCCAACCACATTGCGCTACGGTGCCGGCGCCATGCTCCTCCTATCAGCCTCGAGAAGGTTGGAAGTCTTCGATAACCAATCTCAATTTCAGCGCGATGTATCCGTTACGTGGTACCTAGCTCCCATTTTGGCTCTCCTCGTTTCATCGTTTTTTCCTACCCTCAGCTTCTCCATTCTGGAACGGGTGTCCGTTGTCTGCACGGTTTGCTTCATTAGAACTGTTGGGAATTACGTCCTCTTTGTCTCCGACGGCTGGCTAGCCTAAAAAAGCCGTCCACTTTGCTGGGAATTTTTCACTGGTTTCCGGATTGTTGATATATTCGTTTGCTTCGAGGGCTAGCCGATGCTAAACGTAGAATTTCGTGGAAGAATTTTCAATCGATGGATGCTTGTTGGCGTATAGAAATTAAGACAGGTTTCTTTATTAGTCATACATATTGGAAATATTTAGATAATACCATTTGTGTCATTGATAAAAATGTGAATGATCGTTAAAAATTAAAAAAATTAAAAATGAAATTTACCTTTTTCAAATAACTTCTACCCGAATATTAAAGATCGTCCTTCTATCTAACGAACTATGCTTGCTTGGGCTATAATACTCACTTGTTTTTTATTAATTTCCACTCCAATCGATGGTATCTCGAAAATGATCAGACTGCTCGACTACTTGAGCTCTGCAGACAGAGGAGCGCGCAATCAATGCGTCCGTCCATTGAAAGCGTTAATCGCACATTTTCCGCGCAGTCAAGGGATGCAGTCTACGGCAGTCAGCAAGAAAGCAATTTTAAAATCGCGAATCGCCGATAGTTTCTCCGATTACTTCAATCACTGGCTCGTTCATCTTACTTCCAGAAAATCCCATTACCTTCCCATCGTCGTTGCAACGAAAGAGCGGGGGTCGAGTGACGAGATTCGTCTTCGGGAGAATAGAACTTAATTTACATGCCAGTCCGCTTTATTAGTGAGCGGAGCTCGGCCGGTGGCGAGTTCATTCCGAAACTTTCTTTGTATCAAATATTCCTTGTTTGCGTGTCCGACGGACTTCGCACGCCAAAGAATGCGGTCGAAAGGACGTTGGAAACGAGGTGGATTGGACACGAGGAAAGGTGGACCGTAGAATTCTCTACCAGATGGGTAGCCTGATTAATTCAGTTGCAAATCATCGTTAGTATTTGTTTTAAAGTAATTTTAAATGTTCAAGTATATTTATTTGATGTTTAAATTAAACTGATATCATGAAATTAAAAACTTTTCATTGTTTGATATATTCGAGTGATAGATCGAATATTTATTATTCACTCGATCATATAATATGTAGCTCTTTTTTTATTAAATACTGGCGCTGGTATAAATAGGTAATCAATATTGACTTGGAAAAGGAAAAATGTCTTTCTGTCGTTCACTTTATCATCTCGAAACTTTCCTGCTGTCCAGGATTTCTAATTCGCGACTGGAAGGCCAAAGGGCGCGGGCGAAGCGGAAGAGGAAAGAAGCTGAAAGGACGTCGGGTATGCGTGGATGGGGTAGAAGGAAGAGCTGGTAGACTGTATAGTCGTCTGCCCGGCGGGCAATCTGTTAATTCGATCGTAAATCGTCGTTAGCGGAAAATTTAGTTGGAACTTAGCGGCGATAATTACACAGGTTTTGCAGCGGCGCTGCGCGGGACTGGAAAACGAGACGAGACGGAACGGAAGGGAAAACCCTGGGAAGAAAGAGGAGAACGAGAAGGGCGATTGCTGAAGTAGAATTTATTGGGCGATAAGCGCCCTGCAACTTTCTTCCCTTACGATCGTCATTCTTTATCAGTCCACTCGTGGTCGACACCAACGTATCGAGGTCGGAATACCGGGCTTTATGAATCGGGATTATTAAGGTCCTCTCAGGATCGTAGATCTTCCTTCCCGCTCCCCGTGCTCTGCGCCCGACCGCGCAGCCGCCAGTCGTCGATGAAAACGTCACCGTGGAGCACTTCCGGTCTTCTGTCTTCATACACCGAGTCGCCGCGAAAAGCTCTCGCTGACAGCTCGAACTGCCATCGTTGTTTCCCCGATCGAGCGCCATCTTTTTCCCTTCCCGACGGAATCTATTTTCGCCGGAGCAAACCCCTTGATAAGAACTGAACAAATCGCTTCCGGGTCTCGTGGATGTTCGAGTTTCTTCGCAGTCTTGCGAACAACTAGATGGTTAACCCTCTGTCGCGTCGATTTTATTTTATCACGAGAGATAAAAATGATTTCTTGTGTCAGGTTTGGGCAATTGTACCTCAATGGAACAATTAATACTATATTAATACAATTATACTATAAGAAAATTCATGACATTTTTAGGAATTGTTTCTATCCAAGTGAACCGAATGGCACATCGATCGATTTTCAGAAATTGTTTTAATTGAATCCCGATATGGGTGCATTTTGTAATCCAGCTACAACCGCATTTGGGTAGTAAATAATGTTTGCAATTCTAATCGAAGCAAACAACGTAACTGCTGCCGGCTGCGTGTCCGAGTATCTTCGAACTTCCGTGTTTTCCGCAATGAGAACGAGGCTGAAGGGAGCTCGGTCAAGCTCGCCCGCTGGTTATAAGGTTTTCCGGTGATAGGCTCGCGCGTGGTCGAAACTACCGCAGGAGCGATGGATGAGAAAGGTGTTGAGTAATTTATCAGGCTGCCTGAAAGGTGTGGGTTGCAATGGTACGAGTTCTCGTCAGTGAACGCGTTGGATCAGCGTAGCGTGAAGTCTTATCTGGTCAGCGGGAGTCCCAAGGGTGTTCATAACCCCATTGCACGGGGGCTACGATAATCCTCTTAGATACACAGCGGCACCAATGGAACGTCATAAATCTGGTATCTGTTAGTCGGCAGTGTAACGCGGGGGACAAGTGATTTCTCGTACGCGATACGTTTGCTATGAGAGCCTTAGTCGCGCAGCCTGTCGCCGACAACCAACCCTGGCGCGATTAGCTCGTTACTTCCGATCGCGACACGAGTCGCATGAACATGCTCGTTCTGCGGTTGTTCCGTATATGTAATCCCGATGCAGGTTATGGTGATAAATCTGAGTTAAATGTCCACCCAACCCTTATGGCATGAGGTTGATAACAAAGAGAACGCAGAGTGTTAGATTTAAGGTGGTCGTTACAAAAAGTTAATAATGAACACAGGACGCAGCTCTAACTGTTAACGATTCTACCCGTCACCTGCGTGATCCAATCGCGTGTCGGTCGCCGGGGTTCCTGGTTTCGCAGGAAAAACTGCGAGGCCTATCGGTCGTGAGAGGAGTGGAAATCACGGAAGATCCGAGCCGAGACGGCTCCCATCTTCTTCTTTCGCCAGGTCTCGTTCCCAACTGCTCGAGCCCTCTTCCTCCATTTGCGTTCGACGGTGTTCCGTGTTTCGTGACGAAAACACGCGATTCCCGCGTTAACTCCCGCAGGGCGCAGCGGGTGTCCTCGCGGCAGACTCGCATTAACCCAACCTCCGCCACCTCCTCGACCACCGTTCGGCTCCCGCAACACCCCTTAACTCCACGGACGTGCACACAACGCATCGGCTGCCTTTCCGCTATCTCGGCCTTCGCGTAAGCGTATGTACGAGCTTCCCATCCACCCTCATTTATTCTTCGACGAACCGTGCAGATGTACCGCCGTTTAATAACGCATGCACGCATCGACCGTTAAATTTAGCTCTACGGAAATTAAGAGTTTACGCGTCGAGGCGTCCGCGGATTGAAATTATTCGCCATCGTGTGGAACTCGACGGTTCCCATCGACGGTGCACGCAGTTTAGTTACAACATTTCTGTCCATTAAATTATATTAAATCGAGGTTAAGTCTCGAAACAACGATTCAGGGCCCGTGTAATATGACACGTTATTGTTCAGTGATTTAACTCAAGTGTTATAGAAGTGTAAATAAATATGTTTCCTTTTACAGTCAGCAATATAGAAATCAATATTTAATATAAAAATCGTCTATACCAGTAATTAGAGACATATGGACGTCTAATAACTTGCAACTGCTCTCACCAAATTTGCCCAAAGCGCCCGTAAACGTATCTATGTATAGTAGCATCATGTCCCAAATTAAATAATCATCTTACAAGTTTCTGCTTTCAATGGTAGAACGTCATCCTTCCAATTAACACGCTTAACACCGAGCCAACCGTGTTGGCAACTAGCAACGACTAGAGGACAGTAAAGTATTCAATAGAGAATTCGAGTTTATGTCTTTTCTCGCCGAATATCGGTAGTAATTACACGGAGAATCGAAACAGTAGAAGCTGGTAGTATTGTAAAAATTGAATTTCCTCGTTATGTTCACATGACACGCTTTCAGACACGGGTGTTCTCATTTTTAAATAACCCAGCCAAATATAGTCAAACTTTCCATGGCGTTTTCCAGCGAGTATCACCGCGCGGAGTTTTCTCAGAGCGTAGACACGAGGCAAAGGGAAGTTTATGGAAACCCCGTACATCGTTCCAAAGCTATCGACTGTTTAACAACGTGCTTTTACGGCGTACCCTTGTAATACTGACGTTAGATGGCGTGGCAACCGCGTGGATACGCTGCAACACCGTAAAACCCTTGGTGCTCGCCCGTTGTCCTGTCTTCTCACAGTGTCGGAACAGTGACTATTTCCTTCGGCGAACGACGAGTTCTGAGCACCGACGCGATGACGACTCGTCATGTTCTGGTTGTCTCGTTCCTTTATGATGCCCGTAAAGTTATTACATTTCACGATGGTATTCGTCTCGAACGCGGAACGGAAAATTGCTCGTTCGCTGTGTATACGTCTTTCTTTCGTGGAATATGTACATAGCGCCATGAAAATCGTGTTTAGGTTCATGAATGGCTAATGGAGGGTGATACTTTCCTTTGGAAATGTTTGTCGGGGTGCGTTGCCTGCTAAATAACAAACGTAGTAAACTCCAGATTTGTACGAAATAAGTAAAGCTAATCGTATAAAATTGCGAAGAATCGTTTTTAAAAATCAGGAAGCAGTTGTTACTTAATCTAAATAAAAATGGACGCTTCCGGATACCTTAAATCGTACAGCAAAAATAAATTTGGCTGGCCGTTCTATAAATATTTGGAATTAGTATGCATTCGTAGACAAAGTTTTCGAAGTGTTGGAAAGTGGAAACGGGGGAGGAGTGGTCAGACAATCGGTCGACGTGATTGTTGCTGTCGGTTGCGGCCGAAAGCTAAACTAATTAATCAGAATTAGAGTGCAGCTACCTGTGAAGCAATTCCATTGGTTATTTTCAACAGGAAATCTGGAACGGAGCCGGTCGACCTCAATACCCGACATCTCGGTAAGGAGGAAAATGCCGCGAATCCAATTATAAATTAAGGATCTCGGGAATAGAACTCTGGCAAAAGACTCTTCGAGTATTCGTGCTCCGTCGGAATAGCCGAACTTTGTCCTCTTTTTCTTTTTAATGGACTTTCTCGTGGAAAAGGGGGAACGAACTTTCGCGCTCGGACACGAAAACACTACAGACTTGAAGTAATTATTCGAATAGATAATGGAATATTGCTATAACCATTGTCCTCTTTCAAACTAGACTTTATCACTATTCATTCTTTCAATGCAAACTCTGCCAGATGTATATTTTTTGATTCGATGACAATTCAAAAATGAAACTACCCCTATCGAATACACCACTGTTAAGGATAATGGATCATCATCTTAAACTAAATTAATAATTGACCCCAAAACGTTTCTTTTCACACTATTCCACATATGCACTAACCAACGCCAGATCGTTGACAGAGCCCTCGGAAGCAACCACGTTGAAACCGCGGAAGTATCGGGCTCAGGAATTAATCGAGTCGTCTGGTGTCTCAAGATCAAGCATTTCGCAGCACGAGGAACGCGACGATGCAATCCAACGATTGCATCTCGCCGAGGCTGCACCTGTGACCGCGTTCCTGTCGTTGCACCAACGTCTCGTGGCTTCGTATCCCGAGGCACGATATTAATAAGCGACGTTTGGCCTGTCTGCGTTAAACAAACAGCAAAGGCTGCGCAGAAGGAAAGGAACGGGCCCAGACAGGCCTGGAGACCACGGGGAAAGGGAACGTCGTCTGCAAAAATCGACGCGCGTTGGCGCGATCCTGCAACACCTGGTGCGAACGCTCGCGAATTCGGTTTCCCAGAAAATGCGAGCATATAGGCGGTCAATCCCTACGCTGCGTCTTTCCAACTTCCTGGCGACGAGTGCATGTAATGCTTTCGGTGAATACTCGTTCTGAACCGCGATTGTTATTAACTTTTAAGCTTTTTACGTCCTTGGCCACATATGTGTTTAGTTTTTATAATTATAATTACTCTCGATAATAAGAAGAACAAAAATTTCAAAAAAACAAAAAAATGTCGTCCCTGAAGAGGTTACAAAATTCGTAAATATAAAAATGTATTTTTTGAAAATTGATTTGACAGATTTAAACATTTCTATGAGCCTAATTTTCGAGGACGAATACATATGCCTTTCGCAGTGAAATGGTTAAGCAAATCACACGAACTGGACTGTCTGAAATTTAATAGGCATTCGCTTTCTTGTTTTCTCTTTTCATTTCCACGTTCCTACTTCCACCCAGGTACGTGCTGCGGACGCGATAAATTATACGATTGTACTTTTTGCACCGGGCTACGGCGTTCCGGCGATTTATGGAACGCCATTATTCATTATTTTTCCAAGATTCATAGGGCGGCATGAATTAGCACTTTGAGGGCTGATCTCTTTTCCGAGGGAGAATTATTTGTTTGAATAAATTCCGTTTAATGACCTCGCCGAACTGAGATTATTCGAAATATTTCGCTGAACGAGTCGATGAAATGATCTCCCGTGCTTAGAACGATCCCAGTTTATTCACGATCAAACGTTCGAACTGCTTCCGCGACTTTATTCTCTCTTTATCGGTTCTTTCGAGGGCTAAGTTACTCCTGATACTGTACGTGCAACTTCTAACGACCCCTGTCGTTATTTCTGACCAAGTATAACAAGAACGTTGCACAGAGGTCTGGAAACATATTCGAGGGCAAGATAGTCCCGGTAACTTGTGAACTTTAACAGCCCAGACGCCCCCGCGTTCATGTACAGTCCCGTGTCTTTACGACGTTCCGCTCGGTCGTGTCCGAAAATTCGCGATCGATCGATCCCTGGTAGCCGGGGGATCCGAGCCCGCTCGGGAAGAATTCGTGACGCACCGTACTTTGTCACGTAATTAAATTCGCGATAGCTGGAACGAGCCGTTCCACAATTTATCGACGTCACTCGCAAAAACTATCGCGAATTCAGCCGCGTCGCTGGAATACCTCGCACCGTCGCGTTCGGGCAATCCTATATAAGTTTCGCCCTAACAATGAAAATTAGCCGTGGCAGTTCAGCTCAACATTTTAATTGCGATCGACCTGAAAACCCCTCGCACGCCAACCGTGGCTGGCTCGAGAGTTAACCGCCGAGGATACGTTCCAACACAACCGGTGATATCCAAAGCGGGGAGCTCTAAGAAGTTTAACTGGATATTATAGAGGAGGATCGTTCGCAAATTTTATATATCTAACATTGCTCGTTTTACGAGGTTGTTTTTCAGGTGGTAGAAAGCATTATTTCACTGCCATAAACCTAACTAGCACAAAAGAACTCTTACCTAAGTCCTACCGAATCAGAACCAATTCAAATACTACAATTTTCTATATTATCAGATGTCCACCAACCAGACATTCACCCTACAACTACTCCTCACGGCCTCTTGAATAGCCAACATGTCCACTCGCCTAGCTAGAAGATACTTTACCTCAGCCAGGTGTGTTACACACCTCGTCCTATCGCGTTCGGAGGCAATCCCATATAAGTTCTCTCCAAACAATTAAAATTGGCCGCGGCAATTCGGCTTAACATTTTAATTGCGATCGACCTGAAAACGCCAGCGATGGCGGAGGCCTCGACAGTTAACCGTCGTGCCAGACTCGCGCTTCGCTGCGTGCGCTAGCGAGCTGCTGTCCAGAACTATCTTCCGTCCTGGTGTGTTTGCAAACTAACTCGGCTGGCTGACTGGCCGCCGCACACGCCTGTGTTTATCCACGTCCGTCTCTGTTCGTGTTGGCCGCGTGTGCATCAACGGACTGGTTTGTATGCGGGATAGATTGCCGCTGACCCGTTGTTAAGTTAGTTCTCCATGTTTCGTGCCGCTGTCCAGGGAGTGATTCTGCTAATTAAATCGACCGAGGAGGGGTGGAGTGTCGCGAAGGGACAGCAAAAAATTGCTGGTTTCGTCGAACGACCGAGCGTTAGGACCCTAGAAGAGTTTCGGTGACGAATGATAGTACTACTATGAGACACTCGGTACTTCGATCGGTCAATAACACTGAGTAATTATAGAAATGCTCGTTTCAATGTCACAGCGTCTCCTGTTAGCAATAAATTCAAACATAGGGCCAGGATATATAATCGGACTGAGACTTAAATTTCAGATTTTTTAAAAAGTGAAATTACTCGATATGTGCAGTGGACGGCTGAATTATTCTCGAAGATCTATAGCAACAAATTTCGAGGAATTATCTGGTTCTTGCACTCTCCTTTGTTCCTCTTTCGACGTTTTCACCTCCTGTTACCGGTTCGTTCATTATCTATCCGCACGAGACACCGCCATTGTGTACAGTGTCGCGCTTAATTACGTGTGCCAGACACCAGCAAGCATTTCGGCTCTTTTAGTGCCGCGTAAGCTGCAAAGAACTATGCAGCGCAAGCTTTAAACGAACCCTGTCTCCGTTGCTATTACGCTTGAATTGGTCCTCGTGTTCCCTTCCTTGTCTCCGCGTGGAATGCTGGGATCAACGTAGACATTTCTTCGGTTCTATATTCGAGAGTAATTAAGTAGGAAACGGTAGTTTGCGATCCGTGTTTCAACGTTTGTGGAAGTTGGCAGAAGTTAAGGACGAAACGAACGGAGCGATATTGCTAATTAGACTGTAACAATTACTGAATGTACTCTTATACAGTCTCTTGTATAGTCGTAGACTACGTGTAATTATGCTGAAGGTAAGACTGTTAGTCTTTGTTACTAACACAATTTTTTCTTTTTCTGTTTCAGGTAAGCCACGAAAACTTATTATAAACGACTCCACATTTAATTTCCGAAGAAATTTCCTACTACAGGTATTTATCATAACTACTTTTTTTTTTCTAGCTAAGAATGTTTGGTTATCTCATACTTTATTGAAATTGAAAAATTTTATTCTTGAACACCAATGTTATGATGATGAACATGTGATAGTTTATCATTCCTAAAAGGCCATTAATTAATACGTAACCTCTTCATAATTGTAGCTAATTCGAATACAAACAAAGCACTCAGCCTCGTTTGGAATTCCTGAATCGGGATACCGAATAAACATTCTCAATCCTTCGCTTAACGGTTCCACCAAAAATTGTTCGGTAAACAAATATCTCAATTAAAGGGAATTACCGGCACGATGAAGAGATCGCAAGCAAAATTGAATTACACGGTAAATCGACCGACGATTTCGAGAGCCGTCTCATTAATTAGCCCGGCGGTGCGTAATAAAAATTTTCAGCGAGGAATATTTAAAAAGAATTACGCCACGCGTGTCCTGGGAAAGACAAAGCTATCGCGAAAATGGATGAGCGTTCCATTATACACGGCGGTGGTTGGTGGAATCCGCGTCACGGACGCCTCGTGGGAGGGTGGAGGAGTAGAAAAGCGAGATAGACGCGGTGGAGGTGGGCGAATGAAGGGGTGGACTGACGGGGTTGGTTACCGCGCATAAACCCACGCTGCGCACAATTACAGTAACTAATCACATTGTTTTCGTAGCAACGACACAGCGTAATACGTCATAACATCCTTGTTCCCATCCCCGACGGCCATCCCCGATCCTTTACTTAACCCAGGCGCGAGCGTTAGCCCGATGCGCTTGGAAACTGTTGGTCCCACGCGACAGCCAAGTAGGAAATTTGTATTTGACACGATCAACGAACGAGGTTCTTGGTCACGATGTTGATGGACGAACGCAAACGTGACATAGTTTATGCGTGTTGTTTCAGAGGAACTCGACAGTCATCGCTGGCTAGATAAACGTACCGGTAATCCATACGTTGAAACACAGGAGGACTATCGATCCTCCATCGCGTGAATTGTATTCCATGTTTTTCAAAAATAGCGTCTCTTGGGTATTTACGAATTAATCGGTTTCTAAATCAGTAATTTAATGTAAATAAATGTAAACCAAACGAGTTTAGACTACAGCGTGTAAAACCATCTTCATCCGTGAAACGGTCGCATGGCTACCTCTCGCTCCATCCTTGGTCGCGTCGAAATAACACGTCACCGCGGATCGTGCTTTCAATTAATAAATGTGGGCGCGCGCTCGTACCGGCGCGACACGTATTAAAAACTAGGGAACGCGCCGGCCGAAATGTATTTTAAACACGCGAGAAATTGAAACGGATAAATTAAACGCGGCAGCGCAAACTGTACGGAAAAATAAACGTTATTTTTTCCCACCCCCCTCTTCCTCCGTTTTTTTTTTTTTTTTCGTTTCGTCGAACCGTGCGACCGAACAGCGAGTAGTCCGCGCGATTCCGTGTCGACGAATGGTAGACAAACCGAACTGAGCAAACGCGACGGATGCGCATTGGTTTCGGTTCTCGCGTTTCTATTTTCCCTAGTTTTTCTCCTCTTTTATGTTCTTTTTTTCTTCTTTCTTCTCTGTCTCTATCTCCCTCCCTTTTTTTTTTCCGTTCATGGTTGTTGTTTCTGTCAACCTACCCCAGCGTCGAGTCGGCCTACACAGTTCTCGAGCCGCGAATTTACGGCGACACGGCTAAACGACGTTTGAAAAATTCGCGAACTCGCGGCCCCGACCGCGCCGCGCCACGTCGCCCAGCTTTCCCGACAATCGTCGAATTTATACTCTGCACGGGTGTCAAGTGATAAAGCGAGGTAACGTCGAGCTTGTTAGCTTCGACGATTACGGTTCGACGGGATGCGGTCATCGTACACCTTTTTTATTACAGTCATTTTTACGTCAACCTCGGAGGGGTTTCGGTTATTCGAGACTCTCTCGCTTCGTCGCGTCGTAAGCCGACGATTTATCGATCCGTCAACTCGTTCATTCCCGAACGGTTCGGACACCTCCGCACACCCCTCTTGCATTTTTTTTTTTTTTTTTGTTTCTTTTATCGAATTTCGGTGTACACCATGTTAAACTAGTTGCGCTTCGATTAGACTGCTTTTTATTTTTTGTCGCGGACAGCACGTTGCGTTCATTTTGTTGTTCCTGTTCCCGCCTCGACTCCGAATTGTTATTGGTTTTTGGAAACACGAAGACCGTTGGCAGCGCGTAAGCGTGTCGATTGCCGCGCGAGTGTCGTCTGTAAAGTGAAAAATTCAGAGTTATTTTTAATTTTCGATTCGACGTCGAGAGGATCACGTTGTCCTCTGTATCGTTCATTCGAAGTGTCAAATTTGATTGGATGCAAACCGGATGTTTGTCTGGAACTTCGTGTATTCTGTTTCCAATTCGTTAAATTTATAGTTTTATGTGACAGAGTGTAACAATACGGAGTCGGGATGTTTACGGTATTTTCTGTCGTTCTTGAACTCTAACGTTTCATAATAACTGGTTTAGAGGGTGGACGTGCAAGAGAGTTAACCGTAGGGTGATTACTAGAGGCTTGCACTAGAAATTTTATTTCGTACAAGGCTCTTTTTTAGAGGAAATCAATTTCTAAAATTATTCAGATATACCTTTGCTAGGCTATGTCTCGGCTGGCTTGTCTGATTAATGCTGACTCCTTCTACTTGCATCGGCGTTTGGTAACCATCTAGATTACTATATTTAAAGTACAATAGAATGTACGTATAACTCCAAGCTTATCAGCAGCTTGAACTAATCGCCAATGTTTGAAACCCCCACTGCAAGTAGAAGCAGCTGGCAATGGTCAGACACGATGTCACATAACATTCTACAATCAGCGCCCAATCGAGGAGCGAAATTTTTCAAAGGTAATAGCATCAGTCATCGAACGACAGTTAAACGGCCGTCTCGGATGACGGTTCGCGTGGCTCGCAGACGTGCATTGCGGAGATACGATTACGCGATCGTTCGCATTAACGACCCGCGATTCCGGCTCGTTACAGTCGTTGGATGACGTCACCGGTTTCGCGAGGTTTGGCCAATCAGTCGAGCGAGCTACGTCAGAATCGTGGCAGTCTGGCCGTGTGTAATCGTGTTACCCCGGCGATTCTGATTAGCGACGTTAATTAGAGAATAGCGATGATGCGTTGCGCTGTCGAGAGCTTTCGGTGCCCGATACTCGGTTCCCAGCCAGTAGCCTTCCATTTTGCGGAACTTAATTATCCGATTAGTCTACCTACGGAGCGCCACGGCGTCCGCGCACTGGTACCCCTTTCCTCTCTTCGCTGCACACGCTAGCCAGCCCTTTTCGTTCCACCCGGTATATATCTCGATTCGTTTCGATTTTTCTTTACGATCTCGACTCGATAGACGGTCGATGCGCGCCTAACCTAACACTATTACGACATTAAAAATCAGCCCCCTACGATTGATTCTTCCTTTTTTCCATCGCTGCTCCCATTCGGTTCCGCAAACTTTCTAGATAAGTGGCTCGAGCGAGTCGCGCATTCGATCAGACAGCAAGACGACCGGTTACGTTAAATTGCCTTTTATTTTCACAATCGAGCCTCCGGTGCTCGAGCCGCTTGGTAAGGGCGACGAAAAGGCGGCTGATACGGCCATTCCCCTCACCCCCTCGCTAAGAAATAATTGAAACGTCGGAGATGTTTGATTCATTTCCCGCGGCTTTTCTTCTCATTTTGCACAGAGCCCCCGCGGATCGGTGCCGCGGTCAGGATTCCCCGATGGAGCACCAAGGGTGAAAGAAGAAAATGAAAGGGGGCGGCGAAGAGCGACAAGAGCGAGAGAGACAGAAGGCGGAGAGGAGACAGAGGCCGCGGAAGATCGCGCGATACGACATGAGAAACGTCAAAGACTACGGTATATCTGATTGGACGGGACGTCTCGGCTCTATAGGAATGCACTTATCCGATTGGCTCTGCAATTCAGCCGTGTCAGCTTCTTTTCCCAATGCGTCGTGCCCTGTCTCACCCCCATCGGTGACTCACACCCCCATCGCCCCCGACCGACAACCGCCCGCCGGGAACGGCTGATTCTGTTCCACGAATGTTCATATCGGATAGGATTTGAATTTCTTTAACATCTTTTTCCAACATACAGGAAATAATTTCATTTGATATGTATTGCTAACGATATCAATATCTCAGTTGAGGAAAAGAAAATTCTTCAGGCCAGACGAGTTCAAGCATACGATAGGAATTTCTAAATAACATTCTTACATTTACGAAAAACTCATCATCGAGCTCAGAGTATTATCAAAAAACTATGTAATGTTCATCTAGCTTGCATGGAAAAAATTGTCGAACCAGTAACGCAATTTTCGAAATCCTCTTTCGAGCAGCGTTCTCGATGCAAACACCTCCCGGTGCGAGACCTATAATCATCTCCTCCCTTCCATTTCTGTTTTTTCTTGTTATAATACTCTCCGGAACAAGTCCCGTCGACGCGTAAATGGGAAAGTTTGCCGCGACCGTGGAAATTTAAGCATCGCGACCCGATTCCGAGCGAGAAACCGCGCCTTCTGCGCCCTCGATTCTTCTGGCATTCCCCATTCCGTGCGCGTGTTTCGGCCTTCTTAAGGGATTTCGGTGTGCCTTCGTTCTGTCGGAGACGCGCAACTCTATTGCCGTTTCATATTCAACGGCTTTCGAAAGGCGCAATGTAAATGAAAAATGTATCGCGGTCGTTGTTGTTCCCGCGGTCTTGGCGGATGTCTGGAAAATAAGTCCCGGATGCTTCGGTAGTCCGCGAGGCGGAGCGAACCGTTGTCGAGGGAGGTTTTTCATTCGTGCTTGCATCAAATGGATTATGCATGGTTCGTCGTTGATGCAACTTTAATCGATCCCGTTTCTGGAATTTTCTTTGGGTGTGTGCTACTCCGACGGAACCATACGAGAGGCATTTTGACGTAACCCTAATTTAACACAGGTTGGGTCCATTGGTGTATAGCGTGGCAATAGTATAAATTATTATTCGAATCGAGCAGAGTTTTTCCCAGCTTCTGTGTGAGTGCACAAACGGATAGTGTCTGGTTCTCTCGCGTTAATTTCGCGATACGCCCATGAAATTCATTTAAAAATTATTTTTGGTGCCGAGCCAGGTGCGCCCTTGGGATCGTAATTTGCCCAACTCCGATCGCTGCCCGATGGACCGCGCGCAAAAAAAAGAGAGATCCACCGATCGTAAGCACCGTGGAGGCGGATACAGTGTTTCATTATCCAGATAATGTGTTTAATACTGCTGCAACGATACACCATTGTAGCCGGGCATTATATGCATGCCGGAAGCCATGAAGCCAGCTATAACTACCTACCCCATAGTACTTCTCTCTCGCCAGCATACGAACGGTTGTTCGTTCTGGCGTACCACGGCCGAACCGTTCATGAATAGTGCATGGTGGTCCATGGTGGCTACATGGGTACTACGTGAGCTATAGCACAACAGCCGAGTCGTTTCGCGTGGCTCGTAGTGGGCTCAGAGCGAATTGAATAGTACATGTCATCTAATATACAGAGTATCACGCATGTCCTGCGATGCATCACGTCGTTTTGGTTGGACATTATTTATGGTCGCGTTATGGACACACTATGTCACTCCGCCTACATGCTCTTTCGTATGTATGATCCTCTCAGACCATTTAATCCTTGCTTTAGAGGAACCGTGTACTTCTCCGTCTACCTTTGCCTATAACTTATATACCTTTGTATATAATTCAACAGTCTCCTTAAATGCACAAGTTTCTCTACGATAAATAGACAGTAACACGATCCGGGATCGGATATCTCGATGAGACAATGCTAATGCAACGATCAAACTTTTTTTTATTATTACCGTTTTTGTTGTAAAATTGTTACCATCGTATTCCTGACATTTTTCTGATTAAAATGATACCAAACGCGACGTAATTCGAATCATATTTACTACATGTCTCACCGAAATAATCCCGCCGTTGGTCGCCATTTTTGCGTGTCGCTCAGTCCTCTTCTTCATTCGCTGTCCTTGTCTACACTCGAAGTTTGTTGGCACAACATTAGAAGATAGAGTAGCGACTGAATGAGGCATGCAAAATCGGAGACCCAAAATATTGACACTCTAGGTTTTTATGTGTTTACATATGATTCGAGGCGAGCGTCGAACGTAGAAAAGGACAGATAGCGAAAGAGAGAGAGGTCAGAAGCGTATCAATCGGTGAGGATCATACTACACCGGTGGTCGGGGCTACTCAGGCGAAACTACGGGCAAAAGAAATATGAATGTGTTGGCAGCGGAGGGGTGGGTATATGAGAGGCATACAAGGTGTCCCAGGATAAATAATACAGAGTATTATTATCCAAAACTATCGGTCGAATGCAAAATTTCAAATATGGAAATTGCATGGTAAAATGGAGCTCATGTTTCAGCCAGAAGGAATTTTTGTTAACTTTGTTATTTAACGAGATATGATGGTCAAGTTTCGTTTTTCAAATGGAACTATATATTCCTTTTTATATCATGCGATAGTACTTTTCAAGACGAATTCTTTAATGTATTTACCCAATTTTTTATTAGTTTTCAAGCTATAACGCTTCAAAGTTTGCTCATTTTCAAGGAGAAAACTCGGTTCGGCCCCGGGCGGTCCCATTGATAAAGAAATTTGTTCGTATCAATCGACGGTCGATACACCTGAAGAGTATGGTTCAATAAAAGTTGCCAGCTTCCCTCGTTCTTACATCTTCTCTGATCAGTTTTTTCTTCCTCCGTCTACACCCTCTTTATCTTTTGCTTTATTTCGACTCCTATACTTCTGTTCCCTCGTTCTACGTTTTGCTTCCTCCAGCACCTCCTCAACTTCCACACCCACTGTTCTTCAGCCCCAGTTCCGGATTCAGTCGCATCCCGCACGTACACACGCTAGGAAAGTTCTCGCTGTAACTGCGTAACGCGCCCCCGCGATGCTCAGCGCCGTCGAAGTTCAGCCGTATCTCTTGGACCTGTTTGTTTACAGCGTAACTCGTAAAACCTCGAGTGATTTATGGGTTCCGGCTGCCAGGCCGCGTTTCGGGTTCCTCTTTTCGACTGTCGTCCCGCGCTAACCGCTGCCACTTTTTAATGATCCCACGCTTGGCACTTCGGTCGCCCTCCCATGGATTGCCTGGGAAATCGTTCGTGACTTCTCGTCATTTACCAAGGTCGTTATACTCGCGAATTCAGGGATGAAAAGCACCGGAAAATTGGTGGAAATTTATTATCTCTTTGGAGTTCCTTCCTTTATTGTAACGTTTATTGTTCATTTATTCTAGATTATTTTGTGTCATCTTGAGGTGGTCTTCTAAATTTATAATCCCTTTTTCAAGGGATACTATGGACATCCTGATGGGACACTTTGAAGTTTCAGCACTCCATGAGTAATGGATACAATAAATTGAAGGATTCTTAAATAGGTATCTAGCGTTAAAGCACGTCGCGAATATTGCCATTTTCACAAGACACATCCGAAACGCGCGATATAAGCCGATGCGCGATTCCATTTAATGCGAGCCCGCAGCTCTCCGGGCTTCGAGATTAATTAAAAAGTATCTCCGTAATCGGAGCTTCCGGTCTTAATATGGATTTTAATTGCAAGCTCGGCTACTTCTTTGTGATTCCGTAAGTTCATTTCCTTCTGTCTGAAAGTGGAAGGAAGTTCCAGAGAGTTTTAATAAATTGTACTATTCGCCGTGACTCGGGGTGGGCCGACCTCCCCCAGGACCGACTCCGATAAACAGAAATTAAAACTAGCGGGGCTAATTATTACGACTCTTTGTTAGCCACCCCTTGCTTTTTTCTGCGTTTTGTTTTAAATGTTATTTGCGCGAGCTGAAGGTGTTAGCGATGCTCGTTTTTCCATATTTATTCTGTGCTTGATTTGTTCGACGCTCCTCGGATCACAGCAGGTTCGGATAGTTACTCGGATTATTAAGAATGTTATCTAACGAGCTCTTTGATTAATTAACTGCGAAGCAGTGAATTTGGGAATAGAAAAATAGAATTCATCATTTATTATTTACTCGAATTTTCATTACTCTTATATTTCCACAATATTGAATATCAAAATCAAGCATTCCATTAGAAACACAAGAACATTACTGTTCAAAAGACTTCTCGTCGTAAAAGGGTCTTCTGAAAAATGATACGTGTGTCGTAACGATAATTATTGTATAAAGAAGACAGCAATTTTCCTAAGGTCTCAAAGGTTCGCCATTGATGGCGTTCGTGCAACAAAAATATCATACCCACAGTCGTTCCGCCCTCCGTATCGAAGGCGATTATTTTACTCTATGAAGCTTTCGCGCAACAACAATTCCTTTGAAGCGCTCACAAAGGATGTTTAAGGAGGGACGGGAAGAAAAATGTTCCGGCGTTAGCGAAAACGATCGCGTAAAGTCCCGCTCCGCTGGAAACAATCGTATATATTCCATAGACCATATAACGGACGTTCGGGAAGTACGGATTTACGTCTCTTGCGTCACAAAGGCGAGGCAAGCAGAACCGGTAGTTCCGGTTTCTTTCGACGGATTCTCGCCAGAAAGAGGAAATTCAAGCGTCCTTTGTAGACGGCCCGAGCTTTGAGGATTCCGTAAGCTGGTGCCCGTCGTTGGACCAAGTTAAACGTCGAACAGAGAATCGATGAGACGAGATATTATTTATCGACACGACCGATACATCCACTAGATCTTACGGGTGAGCACTGACTCTTGCTAGAAAAGTATTGCTCGAGAGTTTCTGGACAACGTTTTTACTGCAACTTAAGTAAGAATTATTTGAATAGTTGTTCATCAAATATTAAGAATTCATCGTTAGAATTCCTTTATCTTTTCTCAGTTATCAGCGCAGTACATAAAGCTCCACCTAATTCAACGTTTCCATCTCGTTTGATTTATTCTTTATACAGATGCTATCGACCCCGATAAATTATTAGCTCGAGTTCTCGACGAATGTCGTCGCAGCCCGACGAATCCATCCGCCCATCCATCCATCACCCCAATAAAAACCGGGATCGCAGACAACCAGGACCATTCCACGCCACGCAACTTCAATTAGCCGGTTACATAATTTTCACGTGTCACGCAAATACTGCGCGGCTATTAATCTTCCGGGGCGGTGTCCAGCAAATAATTCGGCCGCGTTTCTTCGGCCTGCTGTTCACGCTCGAGCCACGCGCGACCGTCCAGCAGCAGCTTGTCTCGTTTCCGACCTTCCTTTTTTTTTTCCACCGTGCACGCGAGAATTATTTCTACGCAGTTTCCAGCTCGCGGGGCAAAAAAATATTTACCCACCACGCTGAAGCGCGCAAGACGAGCCCGCCGCCATGCATTTTAATTATTTTATCGTTCTCGACGTCCCTGCCACCACGGAACCCCGTTTACGCCGGGAACCGAAAACTCCTCGGCAACGCGCAGGGCCAATTTGCGCTATTCGTTCAATCGTGGAGCGAGTTCGTTTAAAAAAGTATAGCGTACGGATTGAAAATATTCGGGAAAAAAAGGATACACGACGTAATTTATAGATTAGTGCAAATACGAAGTTAAGCAGCCTTTTCTCGCTAAAATCATAATCCATTCTTGCACCCAAACGAAAGTGGAGTTTCCCATGCTTGGGTACCGTGGTATCTTGTTCGATACTGTAACACGATATTTCGAGACATTTATGTAAATTGAAATCGACCTTCTCCGGTCAGTCGAAAATGTTCGATTCTCGTTACGTTTGCGTTATATGCAAATTCGTATTCAACGGAATGGTTGTACCGCAGTCGTATTTCCTTCAATTTCCAGCCGTTCTGTAAAAATATATAAAATGTATATCCGCGCGTCTGATGTAGGTCAGCTGTGAAAAGAGACACTCGTCTAGGCCGTGCTGGCAAAAGACACACACTTATGGCAGATAAAAGCGTGGCCTGCACGCGCAGGCAAGTTAATATTTCACGTATAGGGGTCGAAAGCAGGAATTGCAAGGGGTGGCTGCCGTGGAATTGATTGTAGCGAATTCTTACACGCGCTCCCTCACACGAGCGACTCCCCTTCAAAGCGCCGTCGATGTTGCTGAAAGTAGGATGATCGTTACGCCTCCTGCTTTGGCAAATTCTGTCTTCGTATCTCTCGTCAATTTTCGCCGTATGGGAGCATCCCATTTGCATTCTTAACAAATGCGAACCGTCGAAATTACTGGTAAAGAGAACAATAATTTACTGGTCGAAGTAATGTGTAACGCAAGTGCCGGGTGAATAAAAAATTATTTTTGTCTAGACGCGGAAATGAATGTAAATTTATCTCGAACTCGTATATCATAATTCTCGTTGTTCTTTGATCTATTAGAACTCGCGTTGGTTTCACTTTCAAGTGGTAAAAGTGAAAAGTTGCTGCCGACGTTATAGAAAGAAATAGTAGCAGAAGTAGTAATAAACGTCAAGTCGACAGTTTAATTATTTCACGGGGAATTTGTTAAAACCCGAATACTCGGAAAGGTATAGTGCACTCCGTTAATCCCTCCACGTTTTTGTTGTGCTGCAATTTAAAGGATCAGGAGAAAGTCCCAAACAGAGAGGCGAATTGCAACCGAAGTTGCCGCGATGTGGTCAACGAGTATCTCTTTGCTTTGGTATTACACTCCAGCCTGAAACACAACCGCGGAATCGGCTTACGTACTTTTTGAATAATAGCGAAGGACACGCGTGGTAGTAGCAAGGACTGGAGTATTACTACGTCGTCAGACTTTCCACGGAAAAAGAAAGGTGAAAACTTCTCTCGGTGCGCGTCTTTTCCGGGCAAATGGGATACTGTATTTTCTGGTTCACTTTCAACCAATTTACTAATTAACTAGCCACGGAATTAATGTTGCAGTGCAAGTAAACAGGTAAAGGGGTATTTCACCAAGTTCCATTGTTGAACAGAGAATTAGTGAATTAGTGGAATATACAAATTCGTGTTAGGTACCAATTTTCCTTCTCGAGTGTCAAATATGATGGTGAACGTAGTTTCGCGCGGATTATGCGCATTTATGAGAGAGAGGCCAACGGGAAGAAAATAGTGGAGCAGGGAAGGGATGAGAAAAGGGCGAGATTCGAGTGTCTTTCGAGGTGGAGTCTTCGTAACGGCTGGCCGGACAGCATATTTTCTGGAAATTCGAGGATGTTCTGGAGATGAAGCGGGATGCCTGTATTTTATTGCGAACCGAGCTTTACGTTTCTCTTACGTTACCCTCTTGGAAATGGCACTGAGTAGGTGAGTTTGAAACGTTCGTACGAATTGTTTACTGCTTGAAAACAATTTTCTGCGAAGAGATGTGGAGACAGAGTCCGAACCGCGAATTAAACGATTTTTCCTAATGATTTCTTTCTAGATATTACAGAGCAAAAGAATTCAGACGACGTGTTTCCTACCCTTCCCATCCGATGACGTAGCAATCAGTGGACGTTGTTGTTCCACGCAACGCTTTTTCTTCTCTCGGAACACGTACGCGATGACTCGAAAATAAGCTCGCGAGTACAGCGAGAAATTAGAGGAGGTACGATAATGAAAACCTGAAGGAAAAGTAAGGCGTAATTTTTGGTAGCGCGTTTCCCAGCGTACCGGCAGCTCGTTGTCGAGGAACGCCTCGTCGGCGCGTATGTTTAAGCTAATATAAAAACAAATTGAATAACTTCGTCGTACAGTTTCACGTGTCCCAATGAGCGACGAGAAAATTGCGCTACAGCCGTGAGAACGACGCTCCCTGTTGTCTCGCTACGCTTTAAGGGAGAACATCCCTTTAGGGCTCGGAAAAATGCTAATGTTTCGGAATTTTTCCTCTCCGTACGCGACGCGTAAATACGAATGTTTCGTACGTACATTAAAAATGCACACTTTGATGAACATTTCTGCTAATTTTTATTCAGGGAAATATGCAAAAATTATATAATTATGCCACTAACTCGTTCAACACATACTATTCTCTTAATAATGTTACATAATACTACATACTATTGTTTTAATTTTTTAACTGAACTGGAGATGGAACTGAAAATAACTATCTACTCTCTGAGAAATTATAAAGGTCTCGTTCCCGCGAACAAGAAAATAGAGAAAGGAAAAGAACGCAACCCGAGCTTCCACGCTTCCACGCTGATTTCGCCGCCCTTGTACGTGCGCGCGCGGACTCAAGGACATTTAAATAGCGCGTTACCACCCTTAAAATGGACCATGAAGCCACGGTTCGCCCAGCTCGCCCCTCCCTCGTTTCGCCTTGCTCGTATAACTTGGACCGAAACGAGACGACGAAAAAGACGCTTCGAATCTACTGCGAAGTTGAACAGTTTCGCGAAAACTTCTCCAAAGGGGTGGAAAGAACGAGGTCGTAGAGAGGGGGCGGGGCAACGGCGCAGGGGGTTGGGTATGAAATGCATGCACGGTATCCGAGTAGACAAAAGTCAAGAAATGGAGAATGACGTAGGTGCGTGGGAGTTCTGGTGTTGCATGGGAGCGTAGAGGGGTGAAGTAGATACGAAATCCGCAGTCAGCTGGAGTGGTGAATAAATAAAGCATTTACGGATGCCCGTGCTGCCATCTGACGGTTCGCGCGGCAGTAAGACCTGGGGGATGAATCTACACGTGGTTTTCTTTCGTTAATGCGTGATTGACTGTATGCAGACGAGGAACATTTTATTCTAGTGGAAATGTAGCTGTTGTTGAACTTTACAAGAACATCGTTTATCAAAACATTCGGAGTCTCAGATAAAAATCATTTTCAAATCTACGATAATCACAATTAAAACAAGAAATTATTATTGATTATGGAATGAAAGTATTTATAATTAATTCATTACTGAAAGAAAGTCACGAAGTGTATATTTTCTCTACAACAAGAATATGGCGTGCCGCAGGGTCGAAAAGGGTTAACAAACCTTGTCGTTGAGGGTTTCCGTGGCGCTGATTCGACCTCGCTTCCAAATTTCGGAGTTTATTTCCGTTTCCCGCGCTGTTCAGGCCCGCGGCGGAACGAGGCCTCGAGTGAAAAGCACCTTTCAATCTGCGTGTTTGTTGATTCGACCCCGATGAAATTATTCAACGACTCGAGCGGGCGGGGGGGGGGGGGGACGAAAAATTGCATTTCCCTCCTGTCATTTTCAATTAACGGGGGCGCCTCTACAATCTTCTCCGGGCATTTAATTGGGAGCGGCGTTAATTTCATTTTTAACCAGTCGTAATGCCGCAATTACGATGGCTCCCTTTCATTTTAATTTACGGGCCCGCGGGCTCCGGTGCAGTAAACGTTTCAGTTGTTTAATTTACAATCGCCGCTACGTGACGCGTCCCTTTATCTCCCCGAGGTGTGAAATTAAAATTTTATAACGTACTCTAATTTCCATTAGCCCGGCAGGGAGAGATGGCGATAAGTGTACAAGTGGCGTTGATCAAACGCACGGGGCCCACCCTTGGATGTAACGCGTTAATCTGACACCGATGCGGGAAGACCGCAGCACCGGTGTTATCGGTAGCGATGAAAAGATTACGTGGGAATTTACAGCCGGTGCTTGGGCTCGAAACGATACCGACTCCACCCTTACGCAGTTAGATTATCGCCACGGTTTAATGCAAGGAAAATGTACGGAGCCACCGATCACACTGGACGACGACGGAGAATTCCTTGAAACGTTTCGATCTTTAATTTAGATACGTTCCTTTGGAAAGTTGAACTAGACTTGTATTGGAACTAACTTAGCACCATCATAATCAGTATACGCTTGGTCAGACTGTCATCGTCCTTTAATTTATAAAATGGAAGTAAAGATAGCTATGAAATACAAGAGGGAAAATTAAATTTCAACGAATTCTCGCATCTAACCTGACGTTGTCGGTAAGAATTCACGCAATATACAATATTTCTGTTTCCAATATTTCACTTTCGAGATCGTGACGTCTGCCGATACAGTCACACTTCGTCGGAATTTTTAGATGACGTGACCCCGATCTTTAAACGAAAAAGTCTTCTCCGTCCACCGTCGTCCAAGCGTGTTTCTTTCAGCGTTTCGTCGCGAATAGGGCACGTTGGTGTTCGTCTTTTATGAATCAAATTGGAATCGAAAGGCGATAATTACAGCGGCGTAATGGCCGCTTTAAATACGGACGAGCACTCAATCCTTTTTGCTCCACCGTTTGCTGGTACGGCGAGTAATGTAAACTGACTGACAGCCGAAGGAGAGACCGAAAAGGGGTTGGGACACACAATGGCTTTCGATGCCTGGAAGGTAGAGAAGGCAGAAAGAGTTGGGAGCCAGCAAATGGATCTCCTCCGCATCCCGGGACCGGAAATGAACGAAATGGCCGCTAAGCGAAAAGGGTTCCCTTCTTTGAGCCTTCCAACGCTTCAGAGATGGACGCAATGACTCCCTGATAACTGTTGCGGTGTAAAAACAGAATTCTGATTTCTCCCGTTTTATTCCGAGCGTTGCTGTTTCACCAACGACTTTCCTATCGATTGTGTTCCCGTTTAATGAACCTTTCCCACTTCCAAGTACTCCCTCGTCATCGACGTTCCATTTTTAGAACAATAAGACGATGGTAAATAAACGAAAAATTTTTTTCTCCTCGAAATTATTACCGTGTTAGTTGTATTATTATTTTTCGTATGTTTTACGACCATTGTTCTATCAATTATTTTTGCTTAAAGTATTCTTTGCCCTTAACGAAAGTTTGTATTTTACAGTAAAAAGTTCCGAATTTCACCGTGCCTTTCAAGGACTGTTTCACATGCGTGATTTACAAGCGTGCCCGTGGCCTTCGAAATTCACCTACTTTTTATTATTCCTTCCCGTCCAAGAAAGCTTTCAGCGACGTTCTTATTACCGAAGTTTCCCCCGCGGCAGTAAAATATTTGCGTCGCGAAAAATTAGGGTACCCACGTCTCATAAATCAAACGGAAGGATAAATGGCAGTCGTGTCTCAAATCAAGTTTCTTACCCTGTCTCGCGACGTATTCGCGATCACATTTAAGATAAGATTGTCCGTTTTTCATTCCACGCGCGCACGAGCAGCCGTTTTATACGCGAATAGGGGAGTAATGACTACAATAAGGCCTGAAGATGATACGGCATTAGTGTCGAGTACGATGGCTCGCGTATTTGTCAATAGGTGGCTGTTAATGACAGGACGCCATCCCCTGTCTCGTAATCCTCCCTGGATTCACCCCTGTTCTAGCCACCCTACCGCGTTACCCTCTCTCGCACTCTTTCTCTCTCTCTCTCTCTCTCTCTCTCTCTCTCTCTCTCTCTCTCTCTCTCTCTCTCTCTCTCTGCGTCGGCGTCCCCTTCCCAACTCTAACCCCAACCGAACTAACTACTTATCCGTCCGCTTATAATCCTTCTAGGTTTCAACTTATTAATTATGCCAATTTGAGGGACAGCTGTCGAAGCAATTCACGCGACCACCCCTTCGCACGAAACGGGAACGTCGCTTCAGGTAACGGGGATGCTGTTTGATTTCTTATTCATACTCGAGCGTCTTATGTTCTCGACTAGTAATTTCGGTTGTTTTAATTTTGGTCAACCAACAGGATAAATTTTTAACACTGCATTGAATTATATATACTCTTCTAAACGTGGGTCAGATAGTGCGCTAGAAACCTTGTGTCAGACAAGCATAATTTCATAAATCAATAAAGCTAACATTATAGATGAAATTAAGGAAACATCTGGCGCTCATTTATAACTTGTTATTATAAATTGGCCGCTACAAGACAACTTATGACTAATACATTCCCGACAGATTACAGTTAATTCATCGCTAATGGATTATGATTAATTCAACCCTAACGAGTCATGACTAATCCATTTCTAATGAATTACGAATAATTAATTCCTAATGAATTGATTCATCGCCAACGAATTACACAATAAATTCATTACCAATATTAGGGCCACCGTTGGCAAGATTTTCACGCGTGCTAACCAGAGATAGCTACGATTCTGATCCAAATAAATCCTTCAAGTAACAAACAAAAGACCAACGATTCATCCTCGATCGCCTAAATTTAATTCCGGAATGAAACATTTCACGGTACCCAATTAAAAATACAACTCTTCAATTAAATAACCACCAGGGATAAAACGTTGATTCTTCAACCCACAATTTACCCCTAGTCTTTTTATAAGAAACTTATTTGCAATACATAAATGATTGCCGATCAAAGGGGCACGAAGAATGATGTTTTATTTCGCAACGGCGAGCGCTATCAAAGCAGCCCGAGACGCGGCGCGGCAAAATATTACATGCAGGTAGATAAAAAAGAGCAATAAAAGTCAGCGAGCCGATTGAACGCGAGTCAGAGCGAGGCATGTTCACGCGAACGCGTTACGAGGAGCACGCAAATTTACCACGACAGAAATTCGTCGGTGTAAAAGTAAATTGGTAGCGCTCGGAAGAATGTAGACGACGCTCTGTAACGAACGTAATCGATGAAGACGTCGAGGAGGACAGGGGCGTGCTCGTGGGCAATAAACTCACACCTCGCGGCGCACAGGGGGATCACGCAGCGGAGGGTTCTAAACATTCTGCGCGTCTATAAGGCGTTAAACGCAGTAGCTTTATTGCCTTTCGGCCAACCAGGATGTAGGCGGTTGGTGCTTTTATGAGCGTGAAGCTTAGCCCTGTCCTGATACCGGTTAACTTTCTCGATCGTTATCAGGGCCCAGCCGTGGCCGTCATTGTATTAGCTAACGATGCCCGCGGATGCACGAAGAAGCCTTGCGCTACGAACGAATTCGCCTTTAGCCGAGTTTGCGACGGCCGGAATTTACGACGTTCTGTTAATGGTTCGCGTACGGTGCACGGAAATTTCTAAAACCGTTCCGTTACTTGTTGCTTTTGTGTCTCACTGAACTACACGGACGAAACGTTACAATTTAGTAGCCACGGTTCGAAAGCTGCTTAAATTTACTGCTGGGAGTACATACTCTCGCTGGGAGAATGCCCTTGGTGCATGTGGTGGTAGCGTGTAGTATGGGGTTGTAACGTCTTGCACCTTTTATTTGAGAGGAAAGTAGTCTAACGTCAGAAATTAATAACTGTGAATGTTTAAATGCAAATTGATATTTCTATAGACATAGATAATATACCGTTTCGACGCACCATCTAAAATCCGCAGGGAGGTTCCCAGAGCCGCGGTTCTCGGAATCCTAAAACGTCTCCAGACGCCCCGTAACAAAGGACTCGAGATCTAATTTGTCGCGGCGTTATTCCCCCAACAAGTAGCTTAACGACTCCGACGGCGTCGGTCCCGAAAAACGACGAAACATTAACTAATTCCTGCGGAATATGTTAATCGCGGCCGGAATACCCGGTCGAGAATCTTGCACAGATGTTGCCGCGACGGCGGTGTGCAACGACGCGCGCGAAAGTGGCGTTCTTATCAGAGATACCTTTGCATACTTCAGCTGGGGCGGCCGCGATCATTCTCTTTTTCGTAGCCGGTCGCAGCGACACCTGCCAGACCCGTTGACGACGTCGGGGGTAACGGAGGACGCAATATTCAAGCCCTTAACTCGAATCCGTAGGCGTCGCGCACCCCCTGCGACGCGTAGCTTCGCTCTCTTCCTCGTAGCTCGTTTCAGCCACGGCGCTCAGGGCTGATCCATATGTAACGCGAATGAATATTCAACCCAGCTACGAGGCTGCACCCGCCATCGGCACCCACCGCCATCTCCGTCGTTTCCTATCGCGTCACCATCGTCCTCAACAACGCCCGTCGCAACTGCGAAACCCGTAGTCCTGCTCGTTTCTACGCTCTTCGCGACCCCAAGCAGTTCCTCGCCACGTTTCTCTGTTCTCTGCCACCCCCTGCAACCCCATCCACCGTGCTACGTCCCTGTCGGTAGCCGCAAGATCTTAAGTGCACTGATAGCGCAAACGACGCGCTATCTAGAGAGCCGCGTCTTTCGAGCTCCGGTGTCGTCAGCCGTGCTCTTTCTCGATGGCTTCGTTGTCTCTTTATCCTTCCTAGCGTACCTGTGACTCCTCGGGGATAAATGGGAACGACGAGACGACGATAGAGAGAGATTGTTAAAAAAGACGATAAGAGGTGGAGATAACGCGCAGAGGGGGAACGGTGGAAGCGAAAGGGTGAAACCGATGCAGTTTAAGCGATCGGAGGTAGATGCGATGAGGGGTTGATTCACGACGGGAATCAGTTTCGGGGTTAGGGATTTTGATGAAAATAAAATATGTTGTCTTTCATAGGAAGCTAGGGAAGGTTTCAGTCATCGATTTCCTGGTTTCGAATTTCATCGGAATCGTTCGTCTCGATCGCAGAAAATGATCGATTCGGCTTGGAACGACGTGATCAAAAGAGAAAGAGCATCATCGTAATAGCTACAATCACCACCACTTTGCGAAATTAATAATCCAAATAGCAGTTATCAACGATATCGTGATAATTGCTCGCCTCGCGGGACGCTAGCGAAGAGCATCGAGCAGGCCGAAAGAATGAAGATGAATGCCGAGGCGTGGTTTAATTGATTTTTTAACGAAACGCTCAGCCGTGAACCCGAGGGTTTTACCTGAAGAGCGAAGGTGTGCTCTCACGAACGCCGCCGCGACGGAATTTGCATTGGTTTGCAATTCGTCGCGAAAGCGAAGGCCCGTAAGAGTTTTCTTGTATGCTTTTAGCTATGTAAATATTTCTTTGCCCGGCGCACGAGGGAGGTTTCCTCCAGAAACGTTTCGCGAGAGATAGTGGCTTCTACTCGCTGCTCCAACAATGTCAAGTTGAATATAGGAAGGGGATCGAGGGTGAACAAGTGAAGAAACACTCAGTGTTTTGTCTAAGATTTATCACTTCTCGTCCGTTACTTCGTTCGCTGATGCTCCTTAATGCTCCGCGACGGTATTTCTTACTTTGTATCGACGCTGTCGTTTATTTCACGAAATTAATATCTAACCAATATTCTTCATTATTGTGCATGTAGCGTCTTAGCAGAAGATTTATAAAATGTTCTATTCATCGCTATTTGTTTCAAACTTCGAAGTTTCTCAATGTCCCTATGCAATCATTATTTATACCATAATTTCTAAAGCTACATAGTTAGTCATTGTTCATAGTATGTGAAAATAGAATTGAGTTGGAAACATATAATTTAACAAGAAGAAACTTACACGACACGATGAATTTTCTTGCTCGTGTTGTCATCGATTTTCTACTTGCTTCCCGATTCGGTGAACGTCTAATAACGCATTCGGTAAAGCTCCTTATAGCGGCAATCCCCGTATTTGACGTCAAACGGTAATATGTCGGCGGGAAACTTCGGCTATTAGCAGATACAAAGAGAGGTTTTGAGAGATACCGTCCAGTCGTCGGTAATGGTTTATCGCGAAAGTTCCGTGCATTGTGTTAACGCGCTCGAAACGTTTCTATATTGTTCGTTCCAGGAGGGTTCGCGATTTTCAAGTTTTCCTCCGAACTCGTCGAACGATTTTTCATCGTTATCGTTGAACCGTGAAAGAATTGGCCGCGCTTTAATCGCAGTTGTTTGGCTTAGAAACGATAACGCGACTGCTAAACGATCCCATACGAATGTGTTTACCGTGGAAACTTCCGCGTGAAAACCCAATTTACATTCGACGACCGTCTTCGAAACTCTCGGGAGTAGAAGTCCACGATAGACGCCACTGCCTTCGCGTAGAAGCGTAATGCGTTGCCATTAACCATACATTCGCGTCGATGTTTGTCTCGTTTCGCGTTTCCGATATTTGCCTCGGTCTCGTTACGATATTCAACTTCTGCGTCCGTTACTTCTCCGTTTGATGTTTCGAGTGGAAGGAAACTAGGGTATCGCGCTCGTCGAAACATTCGTTTCATTGCTTTCGTCTATAGATAAGACTTCCTTAATTAAAACGTTTCAATCGAGGCGTTTTATTAATTGCGGCGCTAATCGTACATGTGTCGTTACCCTTGTAAATATTTCAACGCGTGACAAATGATCTATAATCTTACGGATTCTGTACACTTTAAGCCAACATTTCATTGAATAGCATGGTTCCCTAGTAAAAGCCAAAATTCTTCCTTATTCAGAGAGATTCCTTCGTGCCTGAGAAACATGTCTCTAAACTCGTGCTCTGTTCAGGAAATAAAACGTTCGAACAGCGAACCCCTCGGCCACTTGGAAGATAAAGTTTCGCGTAATGAAGTTTCCACGGTAGATTCGAGTATCCTAGTTTAATTATTCTCCGAGATTTGATATTTATCGTAAACGGGACTCGTCTGGCGTCGAAGCGAGCGAAGTTCGTCGTTTTCGCTCGTCTCCGAGAAATCGAGCGAAGGTTCTATCTGCCGCGGGATCGAGCGTCGGAAATATCACCGGAACCGCTTGCCTCGCCGGCGATTACAAGAGTTCCGGAGAAAATAATTTTTGTTTGAATGTTTCCAAGGATCGATCCCGGGGTCAGGGAACGCCGCGAAGGAGCTCACTGTACTCGAGGGTGCTCGAAGGTTTTAGTGGAAACGGTTGAAAGTTGGAAGAGCATCGCTGTGCGCAACGAGGAAAGAAATTTATGGCAGTTGGGTGAGACTTTATGCGATCTGTTCCGAGAAATTGTTTTATGCGCTTCGCGCCGATACCGTCGGCTACGAGAGGCACGCGTGTGCACCTTTCCGCCATCGATTACATCCTGTCTCCGAGCTTTATTCGACGACTGCGAATATGCGAGTCACGTGCTACCATTTCCAAGCGAGTTAAGACTAACGAAAGAGGGAAGATACGTGATTTACGTCGGTGAGAATTTTTCTCACAGTTTGTCACCCCATCGACTATATGCAGCATGCATTTTTACACGTGAATTGATATTCCCGAGCTGAACACGCTCCTCGTGTAGTCATCCTCTGGATGGAAATCTCAAGCGTGCCAAGAGTCCCATACGTTGTTACCGGGACGAACCAATTTGGATGAATAACGAAGGTGATGATAGTCTGATAGTTTATTTAAACCTTTTATTATAAAATTTCTATTTGGCTATATTTAATACGAAAAGCTCTTAATCGCCCAAGGCTATTCCCATCAGCGTCAGATCTCGCGCGGAAGAAAAATGCCCCCGGCGCGATTAGTTTCAAGAGAAGACGTAAAAATGTCCGCGTTGTCTCGCGAACACATTGCACCGTATTCCGCGCGATGAGCTAACTTATTACCAATATTTTTCACCGGGCGTGTTTTCGCGTTTGTCGTTTGTTTCGCGGCTGGTAGACGAGGAAAGTGGAGGACGTTTATTTCGCGGGACGAGTCCTCGCTCGGTTTCTTACGTCCTTATCCATCGTCTCCGCCGTCTCTTTGTCGACGAACCGGGGGGACGGGGGATGGTCGAAGGAAGACGGAAGAAGCCTCGCAGTATTCGCGGTATGCGGTAGCCGGTTTGCTTTGTCCAAATTTTTGCGCCCATTTATCTACACATCCGTTCTCCAACGCAGGGGCCCACCCCGACACCGTCCTCCCTCGTCGCTAGCTTTCATTTCTAAAGCCAGCACGCGTCTCTGACGAGCCTCGTTCGTCCCTTCCGCCCTTCCCACCCTCCTGAGTCCGAAATGCCTTTGTTTTTGCTGACTACATCGCGATGGTGTTCTAAGCGCGATTGCAATTTCCCAACGGTGGAACGAGCGGAGGGGCTGGAGGGGGGGTTTACAACCCTCGCGACACCGCTACCCTTTCCATCGAATATCCCCGTCGTGGTCGTCCGACCGGGGCGAATTTGTTGCGTTAACGCTTTCGGAAGACAGTACCGATCGTCCTGTCTCTGTCCTTTGTAACTTGTTCCCACCCACGGCGCCTCGGGAGCGCGGAATTTTCGATGAGAAATTCCTGACGCGGGCGAGGGTCGGACGGGGAAAAAAAATGTGATTGCGGACGCTAGTTGCGATTTCCGTCGACGAAGGACCGTTCCCCCTCTAAAGGATTACCTTTTCCCTCTCTTCTCGGCCGCGTTCCCGCCGCAGCGATTATCGCTGATTGCAAAAAATTCCGACAATATTGAATACTCTCTACTTTAATTCCTCCGTTTTTTGTTCTCTCAAAATGTTCTGCTAGAAAGTTGGAAATTGCGATTGTCCCGGGCTACTCGGCGAGCTTTTGATTTTGCGGTGGAATTTTTTCAACGTTGCGCGCCCTACCACACCCGATTTTTACGAAACTTTGCATGATTTTGAAATATGTGCATATTTTTATTTAAATCTCGATTAAATCTTCGATTTTAATGGGTGAGACACAGTTCAAAGCTTTACTTTGTACTTGAGTTGTTCTTTAAACAAATTTTCTGTGGCTTTCAATATAAAATAACGTGTTGCAAGTATCGGTAACGAAGTTAATAAACAAGTCAAAAAATCACTTTCATCACGTTTACTTCTCTACAGTTCTTATATCCCTACGTGTGTGACGACGGCGAGTTGATAAGTAAAAGCCTAGGAGTGGTCGACTGGGCGCGGCTTTCAAAAGATTCGTGATTAGTTGAAATAAGGGATTCTAAAGGAATTTCCTGTTGCTGTCCAGAATGATGAACGAGCTCGAAGGTCACTTTCATGATTTACGTATGTAGTAGTCCGAGTTAATGATTTTTAATCAACGAATCTGGACCCCATAGAATATTTCAAAAAATTACCCGGAACTTCTTTAACCATGTTCGTAGGTGACACCTTTCGCTTTCTACCCACTCGACCGCGTTATGCAAGATAGAGTCAAGAATCTCCTCGAAAATACAAATCACCTGTCCGTTCCCCGCGTTCCCACGATATTTCTACCCGAACAGATAGGAGACGACGTTGACCCCATCTCGCCAGGTGTTCGGCATCGCTCCGAAGTATCGGGTCACCGTGTTTCCGACGCGTCCGACGTTTCGAGGAGACACGCCGATGGAAGGGCGATTAATCAAAAGGCTCGGGCCGACTTCTGTACGACTGGTAGCGATACACGTGTACGAGTAGGTTGCTGTGGCGGTATCATCGCGAACGACATCGATTCTTGGGTCGCCACCTCGTGAGGTTGGCGGTGATCGATCGTTTTAGGGTTACCGCAAACACACGGGACACGCTCCGCTTCGATTCCCGTCGGGACTCCGCGGAGGCAGTGATCTTGACGGCCTTTGATACCGCTTCATGAATGTGTAAAATAGGTAGTCCCCAGGTTTCTCCGGATTCCCTGGCTCGACCACGAAACTACGACGGTCCGACGGTTATCCCCGATAGCGGGAACAACTCCGTGGTGGGTCGGTCTTAGCCGCCAGGTTATCAGGAAACAATGGCTGTTTTGCTTAGCTCCCGTAGCTCGACTTTGATCGGCCGCTGTCAGGCCAAGTTTGTCTTACCTGGGAGGTTCCTTTGAACGATCACCCTCCATCGAAATTCTCTCCTAATGGAGTATTTCGGTTGGCTCCCCTGCCGGGGCCACGGTATTATCAGACTCTTATTATCGTGTTACCATGATCTCGAGCATCGCAAGTTTCTCTAGACATCAAAGTTCCCTTGGCCTTACACATACCGCGCTGTAATTATCCGAGAGTATTGTCGTGCTTCCGTTTTCTCATATCTTTGTTCGCGTAAGGAGATTGAGCCGGAGAAGCCAGCCTTCTGATACCTTAGCCAACTGTTAAAAAGATCTAAGAATTAAACTCATCTCTATCCCAATTCGGTTGAATTCAGGAAGCAACCAATGAATCATTTCTCTCGTATCTACCAATTTCTACAACATCGTCACCTCAAATGGCGTTTCTAGCGCTTGGAGAGGTTCCGCCAATCTGTCCAAAGCAGAGAAACGGTTTCTTCCGATAGGTAGACCAGTGTCCAGCCTGGTAACGCGTTATCCATTAACGAGGGATGTTTTGTCAGTCATCGAGCAGCGAATCCGCGTCATTAGCGTCTCTGGCCGATCTCCATCACTCATCCTTACCCTCTGGATGGCAAACCGAATTCGCAATGCGCCATTTCGGATTGATGGATCTATCCGTACATCATTTGCCGGTTCTGAACGAAAATTCTCCGCGCTCTTGCCCGCACGGGCATGCGCCGATCCGAGCACAGACCAGCAATCCAACGGCCATTAGTTATCAAATTATTTCGTTTGCCACGGTCGGACGTTAGGAAACGTTTATGCACGTGTCACGATGATTTATGGGATACCGCAAGGTTCTACGCGGTAACGCGCCTTAGGCAGATCCCGAACGTCGCTCGGAAATAATCGATGATAGAGAAATTATATGGGTCGTGACTCGTCGACCATGTCGACGGATCATGTCCTTTGTCGACGTTTATTGCGGCGAAACGAGTTAGATCGAACACTTAGGGAACTCGAGATTTCATGCGAGTTCAAAGTAGTGTCCAAAGAATTTCTTACGCAAACATATTCTGGTTTCCAATTCTGATATTTGCGCAGAATTTTGGTATTTACGACTTACCGTAGATAAATTTCCAATATTAAAAATAAAGCGATTTCCCTGGGTAAATCTCTCTGTCGCAGGTCTTTTCAAATTTTTCGCGATAAAGGTGGAACGCGCGCTGAGATTTTCCGATGCTGGCTCGTGTACGCCTCGCCAATCTGTTATTTTTCCACAGGCGTATGAATATTCCCGAGTACTAGCGCCGAGAACCGTTTCCACGGTAAAAAGAAGCTTAAGCGCGCGATAGATAAAGCCCCACCCTTTCCGAGGCGCACAAAGAGGAAATAACGTTTACTGTGTTTTCTGCGAAATAACAGAAATTCAATATCTCGAGTATTTTGGAAAAGATACAAAAATTCTTTCTCGCCGAAATCATCTAAACCTGTTAATAAATTACTGTCACTACAACACAAGCCTGGTGGACCTTATTTTGTAATTATCAAATTATAAAACGATCCAATGAAAAGAATGTGTTAGTAAAACGTGACAAATATCCACTTTGTCATTCTGACAAAGTCGACAGTTCCTTAGGACAGAGAGAAAATTGTCCCGTTGTTCATGGTTGCCATAAAAATTGAACGAAATATTTATTAACGAACTATTGCGAGCATTCACGCGCAATTTCTCATCAGAATAATTCGGATTCGCGAAGAGGTAACGCGACAACCCAGCCGAATCTAATCGCGATAATAGCCGTCATATCAGCATTAATCGTCTCACGTTCTCGCGTTTCCGTCGAATTGCTCGTCAAAGAGAAAAGGCAAAACGACGCGCAGGAAAAATATGAAATGCCTCGTTAGCGAAACATCCCCGATGCACGTACAACCAGTCGACGTTCTCCGTCCTTGTTACCCGACGGATGAACGTAACTTTGGACGTCAAAGGGCGGCCGTTTATTTAACGTCAAACTAACCGAGTGGATCGTTTCCACGGCGGACAGTGCTGGCTGCGATACTCGCCCCGTCCGTACCTGACAATTAACGCGGTCGTCCCGCCGCGCGGTAACTAACACGGAAACAGATTACAATGTATTTTTAACCGAGTCTTGCTTTGTATCGAGCATTCACGGGAAAGTGGCGTGTTTTCTGGACGGGAGCGTGGGTAGTCGCGTCGGTGGAATCGCGAGATCGAATGAAAACAATTTCATTAAGACGACAGTGCACGATACGCGAAAGAATAAGCATAAGCTATTCACAGAGACGAGTCACAATAAATTCTAGAAGATTCTGAAAATTATGAAAAATTTTTATTCTATACGCCACATATTCACAATATCGATATTTCAAAACAAATTTGCGATGTCCAGCTTCAAAGTTTTAATATTGTCGTCAGTACTCGGTATTAGAAATGTAAAATATCTGCCGGTCGGGAATCTTCTTCTGGTGGTAATTAATACGAAAATAGACCATATTTATAATCCAGCCATGCCTCCTATAGGATATTCGTGTAGAAGCGACGCGTTCCCAACGTAGGCTGTTGTGTCGGTCGAACCGCAAGATCAAATGGAAACAATTTCATTAGAGCGACAGCGCGCGGCACGCGCGTGCACGGGACGAGCGCGTAACAACACGAGCTGGCCAGGGATTTTACGGCTGCGCGCAACATGCCACTGATTTATTAAGCCTCGACCGTCACGCGCATACCAGTTGCATTTTAATTATTTCCCTGGCAGCGAGCATTAAAAAATTTGTAACGCTTCGCGAGGGGTGAATAACGACGATCGTTTCGCGTACGAAACTTCTGCGTCCCATGAATCTCTCGGCCGCGAATTCGCCCGATCGTTAATCCCTTTCGCGCTCAGCGTTTCGTTCGCGACGAGGAGCGAGTTTCTCGCTGTTGTTCGACGGCTAAAATGTTAGGTGGTCTAATAACGGTAGCGACTAGTACTTGGGACGAGTTCGAATTTGTCAGGATCAGAGAATACGTTTCCAAATTTTCAGCAAGGAAAGTTGGACTTCCTCTTTATTGCGATTATTAACAATAAAAATATGTTGCATGAGAGGACAGGATCAGTTTGTCTTATGGAAATCGACAACCTTTTTTCTGACTTTCCGTGGCGAGTAGAGCAGACAAGGGCCGATTGGGAAACGCTGACTGAACATTTTCCACTGGTGAATATTCCTTATAAAAAAAATCTGTCCGATAAAGGTAGCCCGCTAGCTCAGAGCGTAAAAGGTGTTCTTCAAATTTTATGAAGCAGGGACCGTGGAAGCGAGATTTTATTATTCCTTATATGTGCGCACTTGCAGCAGATATGAGAACGTACTCTGAAGCTGCGAAAATATGAGGTAAAACTACTGGTGGCTGCGGGTCCGTATTCGCAGGCACTTGGCGCGAAAAAAAATGGTCCTCCTATTCGGGAATGCTCTTTCTCAGCGAAAAGATCTTCTGGCCGGCGTAATTTCGTATGTACGGCGCAAAAGTCTGATTATTTAAAATATAATGGAATTTTCGCGCACGAGCCACGGTAACTCGTAGAAAAAGGGTCGCATGCGTCGAAACTTAAACAAAAATTATTATTAGGGGCTTATTGTTCAAAGTATAATAGGAATTATTTTTATTTTCTTGTATATTTATGTATAATATTGTAAGGAAGTAATTGCTGGATCTTCAAGAGCACTTCAAGAGCCCATTTAATTTGATGTCTTTCTGAAAAAATCGAACGCAAAATACCAATGTAGCGGAAGCTTTTCAGTAAAAATCCTCACAGCGTTGAACGTGCTAAATTCACGAACCCGTTTTTTGTACGAACTCGTGCGTCGAACGAGAGACACGGTGCTATTATTCCACCCTCTCATCTCCCGTTGCCAACGAAGATGCCTTCGCGCTCTCGACTTGACGGCCTTTGATTCCTCGATACGCGCTGCGGCCTCAATGGTCCGCGCGGCGTTGGCTTTTCTCTAATTCCCGGACTTTCACACATCCGGTATGAAATTTTAATATACCGAGATTGCGGATCGCGTTCCACATTTCCGAGTACATTCAACGCTTCGCTCGAACCGCGCGGGGAAAATGTAGGTCTAGCTTGGGATATATCTTCGTGGCGAGCATAAAGAGGTTCCGGGTGAGGGAGGAAGGGCGGAAAACGTTCTCGCGGCATCCGTCGAGAATAAAACAGACCGATTCGGGACGTGGCATTGAATCAATTCGTATTCATTTAGCCCAGGTGTTGCTAACGGTGAAAAATCGTCCTCACCTTTTTTTTTTTTTTATCCTCCGCAACGTCCTGCGTCGGGCAATGAAAGGTACTCGTTACCTAGCGCCGCGAAACGATGCTGCTTCAGAAGGGTGGATACAGTAGGTGGAACCTTCGAATGATTTATCGTTCGCGACACTTGCCCCGTTCCTTTGATAAAAATAGCTTCGAGTTTCTCGCTGGGTCGCCGAGGGTTCGTTGGGAGGAGGATGGTTGGAGGGAAGCGTGCGTCCCTGTAATGTCCTCCCGGGGAAAAGTTGAATTTGTAGCCGACGAAATATGCCCTGTCATTAAAACCCCGCTTACGAAACGCCCACCGGCGGTTTTTCGGCGGCCGCGTTTTAATGGGCCCAACAATCACGATCCTCGAAGGTCGAGCATTCTCTGCTAATTTTATTCGCGGAGGGGTTGACGTTTAACTGCAGCTGCAACGCTTATTGTAACGCTGAGGATCGATCAAGGGAGATTACGAATAATAAAGAAAAGTATTTCCTTAAATGGAAACCTTTTCTATTCCGAATTATGTTTCAATTTCTAATGCCTTTGACTGATAACGTCAGACGGTAAACTGTATATGCAGAATTACGTATTTATTTAAAAGTGTATTTCATTAGCTCGAGTAATATTGGTAAAATATTATCGTTTCCGTTTCATTTATTCGCTATAAACGATTCGTTCGTTTCTACGAGTATGTATGCGTGTTACTCTACACAGTTGATACGTGCTTATAATTAATTCCATTATCGACTGGAAGTACGCTATGGGAAAGTTTCTTCATCCGTGATATTTTAATAAAGTCTCTGCCGAGGCTGGAGTAATTGCAGGGTATATTAATTTCGAAAGATCCTTTTCCTCGGCGGCGCGAAAATGGCTAATACGCGTTACGTCGACCTGGGGAAAATGGGGGGCACTCTATTTTATCTGCTTTCTCTAATTCGATCACTCATCATTATCCTTCTGTTTCCTTTGTTTCAGGTGAGTAATTTGCCAGTTACCTCGTTGGAAATCGCTTTCACGCGGTGAGTCGTTCGACTGTGAACAAATTGGTTACAATTAATGGAAATTTCCCTCCGCTCGATCAGCGCACCGCGCCTTGGCGCTTTCATTCGGGTTCAACGAAAATTGAACGGTAGTCAGCGACCACTCAAAGATACTATTTATTAGCAACAAGTAATTTAATTAACACGCTTCGCGACGCTGTACTATCGAACCGTTTCCGAGCCATGAAATTCAACAGCAGTCTTGTTTGCCAGAAGTTGTATTTACTCGCAATCTATCTATGTGCAACAAATTTCAACGGCATTGCGAGTTTTTCTTTAAAAATAAATATCAAGTGTTACACTCGAGCATATAGATAGTTTTCAAATGTCACGAAAAATTCAATCGTTTGAACCGTGAGGTATCGAAGCTTGGGTATCGAATTCTCGATATTTTAACCCCGTCTGTATTCGAAAATAACGATATGTGAAAAAAAAAAACAAAGTTTATTTCATTTATTTCAAGGAAATATTTGCTACGATATTTCTATTGAAAAATATAATTCCATTCTATGTCTGACCACTTACTGACTGATACTACTTCAATGTCAACTTGTATTGATCAGATATTCAGATCTACATATTAATTTTGTACGTGTACAAACTTTTAATAAAATAGTTTGTAACATTAATTCCTCGGGAAGAACCTATCAATAACGAGTAACATATACAAAATTAATAACATTGTTATTTCTGAAAAAGTCCTGCAATGAAACACTGATTTGAATCAATTATTTTAGCAGAACGCGCAATTAATTACTACCAAAAAACTAATAATTTTACGCTCTCGATCACCCTGAACGAAAATACTTCAACGCAAAAACAACACAACACATCGATTAAAAAAAGTTACGTAATACAGTTTCCGATACAAATAAAAATAATCGATCCTCCACGCGTACGCCAAAGCCAGCCAGAAACTAAAAATTCCCACAAAAATTTTCTCGAATCCGGAATCCCGAAAGTAAATCGTACGTCCTCCCTTAAATTCCGTTAAACCGATCGCAACGCGCGCGGAAAAAAAGAGCCTCAGATATCCGGTAACGCTGTCGTAACCAGTGAAATAAAAAATTTCGTATTGTTGCTCGATACGAGCCGGCCATGCGGCGGACGTCTCGCGAGGGTTCGGAATTTTAGCAAACGGAAGATCAAATAAGAAGGAAAGAAACGACCTGGAAACGGAAAGAGAAACGAACCGGGAGGGAAAACGAACGAAACGGTCAGATGGACAGGGAAAACGAGCGTGGAGTAGACGTCGCGAACCGATCGCCCGTGAAGCTGGCTCGGCGAGTAGAAAAATTGTGTGATACACGTCTGGCGGAGAGGGTTCGGGATCCACCTACAGCGAATAAGCCGGGGTTGATAGCGAAAACCGTCGATTCACACTCGGCGGCGAGGCTGGAAGGGACGACGGCGAAATAGAAGGAGAGAAAGGGAGCCCAGAGCGCGCGCGAAAGAGGGAGACATTCGAGCCAGATGTAAGAGAAGGATTATCTTGCGTCGGGGCTCCGAATCTGATAGTGACTGTTCCTGGAGGGTGTTTTCAAAGGTTGGTAGGGGGTTTAGCGGGGCGGGGAGGTATGCTTTTAAGGTATTGGCTTCCGACGGGAAACGAGCCGAGCGGAGAAGACCGCGCGCAAACCACGTTCACGAACACCGTGACGTATTGTACGCGTAAAATAGAAGTTTCGTGGCAAATCCGTGACGCTACTTACCCCGAGAAACGTTCCTGACCTTATCGACCCGAATCGGTATAAATCGCCCGTCGATAGCAATTTCTGTTTTGGTGCCAGAGAGGAGATCACCGCCCCTGCACAATAGAAGGATATTGTTGAAATGTGATTAACACGTTCCATGCCACGTGTACTGCCGGTGGTATATGCAGGGATATTTATTTAATTCGCTGAAAACATATATTTTATGACAAATTTAATTCTGTAAAATATATTTTCACCAAAAGAACGAATGCGATGTCACACATGTATCTGTACAACTACTTTCAAAGATTTATTACACCTAACGAGGATCATACACCGTTGTAAACAGAAAATCTGTGTTGAAAAAATTTAATTAATTCTTGATTAAGATTTATCCCTGTATGCAATATAATGTATAGAATATTGATAAATTGATTCTGAGAATTCCAACCACATTCTACAACCACATTCCTATTTCTGATCGATGCTCGTCACCTGCTACATGACAGACCCGTCTAACGCGCAAAGTTCAGCGGTCGCCATTAATTCTCTTAATAGAAGGGATCGTTTCTTCCGTCGCCCTGTTACGTCAGCCCGAGTAGAGTCTTAACAGGTCTCAGTGTTTCGGCCTTTTAGCGAACTCTCGGCTTGCAGTTGATTTATTTGCCGTCCGATGTAGTTTCCGGACCCAAGCATTAACTGAGTTTGACGCGTAAACTTATCATCGGCTCGATACGATAAATTACTGTCTTCCCTTTTACCGTATCACCGTGACGCATTTTCCTTCGATTTAACGACGCGTCGACGCGTACAACGGCAGAGAACTCAGAGGAGTGTCAAGGAGAATCAAAGAACTAGAGGGACTTTATTGATCCTTGAAAAATAAGAAAAGTTGAAAGTGAATCATTATATATAATTAAAATTTATTCGATCGTCGATGGTGTTCCTCTAAGTACAACGAGTATTGACAGTCTCTCGCAACCTATTTAGAATATTTCAGAGTATAGTTATTCTATCAGCTGTCGCGTTCACTTCCTCAAAAAAATCGATGTAAATGAGAAATTGAAATCCAATGTCACCGTTGACTAAGCATTTTCTATTCGCGTGGCAGCGGTACCGAGCTCGAATCGATATATTTTTTCCATTAGTTTGCTCTCGCTGGAATCCACTTTTTGTTGCGTCAAAAGGCAAATTAAACTAAACAGTGCCGCTTCAAAGTTTGGAGGATACTTGAATCTTTAAAATAAGCGAACCTTTGCTCCAGTTTTTTGTACCTACGTATACATTTTACTGCAAAGTTTGTCCTTACGTTTGAATTGGGCATTGAATATTAAATTCAAAATTTTATTGGCTTGTGCATAAAACAAATATTAGCATTAGTATTAGATATTAGTATTATTTTCCGGCTTATTTTTCGTGCTCTTATAGTATTCCCAGTTTTGCACCAGAAGGTTTAACTTTCATAAAATGCAAACGCACACACGTCGGGTCTGCCATTTTGTATTCGCGTCGTTTCTTGCCCGTTTCCGAGATCTTTGATCTACGAAGCGTCCCGTCGACTCGTCCACGTGACTACGTCCCAGCAGGTTGTCGTTGATAGAAAAATTGACAATGCGATTATCGACGTAACGAGGTGTATCGTCGACAGACAGAGCGAAGTCGGTGCCTCGGAAACTACGTTCCCGCTGGGGCTCGTCCCTAAGTCACGGGGCCCTTCAATCGTTATCGAATCTTCGGGATTACGCGACAACACAGTCGATTAGCAAATACCCGACAATTTCCTGTTAACGATATTATCCTTGTAATTATCGCGGCGAAGTTACGGAATTTCGTTAGATTCGTCTGTGCTCGCCATTGCCAAGGATTTTGCACGTTCTTCTTTCGACGTGGCCTCGAGAGGATGCAAATTAAAGTCGAACACCATGTATGTAAATCTAATTCAAACCCTACATTATTGGTAGCCACTGATGAAAAGTAAACGCAACGTCTCGCAAGCAGTTGATTCGATATTCGTTTACTAAATAAAAGTAAGATCAATACTTTGCAAAGTTTACGCGAAGCAAAAAGAAATTCCAAGCCCGACCAATGTCCAATTAGAATTCAATGTCGTCCCATAAACTTTCAAATTAAAATTAACAGCGAGCAAATATGCAGAAATTCTCGAGATAAGAAAAAAGTGTCATCGTTCGAGACAGTAATTGAATCTAAGTTTACAATACAGACGTGACCAATTAGGTACTTTTTAAGCCCGGGATTCCACGATATTTGCTCGCTGCTAATTTCAGTTTGAAAGCTTACAGGGAAACTTGAAATTCTAATTAGATCTTGGAGGGCTCGGAGTTTCTTCTTGCTTCTCGTAAACTTCAATCAAGTTCCGAGCGATGCACAACTCAGGGATCTGACAAAAAAAATTTTCGTCAGTGTTGGTGCAACTCTACTTCAATCTGCAGGGTCTCGAGTTTGTTTTGAAAGAAAGTATTGCGATTATCGCGCAGCAATAGGTTGGTTCCTTTGCATTCATTATGTAATTGATTCTACGAAATCTGAGTAATTCAACGAGCATTCTAAAGGAAACCTTTTAAAAACAGAACAATTTATGAAGTTAATTTAAAATTTCTATTCACTTTGAGATATTCGGCAATATTTGAATAATGTTCATTACTAGTTCTTCAATTTCCTTCATTCGACTGTAGGCGAAACCGAATCGGAGTTCAAACCTCAATTCAAAACCCTAATCTTCCACTTGCCGGAGTAACTGCCAACTCTTTCGCTGCGGCAGACAATGTCTGTCGACTTATTACGTTCAATTACTACTTACGTATAATTTCGTAGAAACTTTCCGCAGTTCAAACTGATTTTATTTAAACTGTCCATTAAAGTAATTCGCCCCGTTTCATTCCGCGGGGAGAGAGTTAACCAATTAAGCTATGCGGACCATCCACGAGCGACTCTGCCTTGAGTTTGGTAACCTTAATAGCTAGGTTCTTTGTAATGTAAACAATCTTAATATTATTCGTGGACTCGAGATGCATAGTCTTTGGATTTTGGAATTTGTATACTTTGATGTTATTAATTTTTGCATAAAAATACTCTAAATATTACAAGGGTACTTTCACCTTACAGAAATTAATAAATTGATCTTTCCCCGCCTGCGTGTAAAAAATTAGGCACAACGTCCTCGGGAAGTGCCTAATCCACGAATAATTCGCGAAGCATACGGTAACTTTTTCTGCGTGGTCTCGAACACGCCTCGGAGCGTGTACTGTTCGCCTCGAAAGTTCGTCCAGCGGGTTTCCCGTTTGCGAAACTCCGGTGGCCGACGAAACGGTTCCTAAATCAGGGTCTCCGTGCCGGAAACGCTGGCGGCAGGTGTTGCATCGCCGGCCAAGATGATGAAAGATGACGCGCCGTCACCTTGGCCCAAGATCCTTCTGACTGGTGGTTTCCATCGACCCTGTCAGTTCGAGCATGAAATTACCAGCGCGGGCGATGCAAGAGTCCCGTGGAACTGGATGCTGGAGAGCAAGAGATAGAGGGAGATCGGAAAGGATCGAGAGAGCTAGAACGATACAGATAGGAGAGAGAAAGAGGATCGGTGACTACAAGCGTCACGAGCAACGGAACGAAGAGGGAAAGACGACGTAGGCGGCGAGAACGCGAAGAACGGTGGCACAGCGACCGTAAGCGGCGCGGTTGCAGGGGCAGGGGGATCAATTATTGTCATTCCAGGCTGTAGTCGGTGGATCCTGATGGCTGGTTTCGCGTTGTGTGTTTCTCTGTGCCAGTAACACGACAATCCGTTACCGAAGGCAACCTCTGCCCGACCTCTTCTCGCTTGCGCTCTCTCCCAGCGATCTACCTCGACATACCAGCGTATCACGGCTCGGTGATTTGTCACGAATAACGCTTATTAGACGATTCAACCGTTGCTCCGTTCGGTCATTTATCGACGCGTCTACGATACCGGGAATTTCATTAAGATCACCCGAGCGGAGATTGCTGGCCAGCAACTCTTCTCGCCTCTGGTATGCGTTGATCGTTGCATCGGTCGCGTAACGATCGCCCCGTCGGCCCTGGGATTGTCTCGCTGCATGGGTAATCGGGGACAATTAATTTCAGTCCGCGCGTTTCTCGCCAAACAAAGGGATGAAGTGGTTTGATGCACGTTCAGCGCTGACTCGGGACGTTTTTGGTCCGTGAATGCTTGATCAATGCGTTTCACGACTTGCTTTGCGAAGTACCGCCGGCGTTTCTAGTTTTAGAAATATATTCGCATAAATGCGTAAATCGAGGGTGGATTAATTAATTTGTTTATGGGTTACCGATCACCGAAACAAAAAAAAAAAAAGAACAATGAAATTTCAGTATAATGGTACGGATTGTTTCCATTGGTAAATGAAAATTTACAATAAAATGGTCAAAAATTCGCTGAAAATGAGACAATTCATCTACCAGAAGCTACAAAAGTTTTCACATTTTTTAAAAAAATTACGCAACCCAGAATCAAACCAAGCATTAAATGTAAAATAAAAATTGAAATACGCGTTCGCCATACAAAGGAAGATTAAATAAATTGTTGGCTGCGTAGGAAACTATGTATGTATAACGAATTGATTCCAATGCAGATGAACATAAACTCGTTTCGAAATCACAAATCGGGACTGGACACCCGATATTATCGAGATTTATCATTTTTAGACGAATTTTAAACGAGTGGGATTAAATTCAAAAAACAGACGCTTCCGCATATGTATTTTCTACCGGGTGTATGTAATGTGCTGTAAAAAGTAGATTCAGGAATTAATTCTATTTCGTTTTCGTAATGATGGAAGATGATTAACAGTACATTGTGAATTATAAAATGTTCACAGAGGAAACCGTTTCTTGCATAAATATTCAGAATATCTTTTCTTATATCATTTAAATTAAAATAATAAAGAAACACTAAACCCCTTCTTTCTATTATTCTCCATAAAATTCTGTTTCTTTCATCTGAAGAAACGCCATGCTCCCTGACGGACAAACACTTTTGTCCTTTTAAAACACTGTTTTCCCCTAACGTCTAGCGATACCAATTCACGGTTCACTGCCCGAAATGAGAAAATAATTAGCGTCGCCCGACGATTCGCAGTTTTCCGAGAAAATTCGACGACAAAAGGAAAGAGACCGCGGCCTGCCGGGCCGAAAAAGAATTAGGTCGCACGTAATAACTCCGCGGAGCGAACGTTGCGCGATTTCCTCGTCGCGTGGACCCCTTGATTTCGCGATAAAGTTATTGCCTGGCAGAATTTAAATATGCAACGTGTCCGACGGCCGCGCAAAAAGAACAACGGGAGCGGCGCGACGCTCGCGGCCCGTTCTACGACGCTGCGATTCCGCGGAGGGAAAAATTTTATTTCACAGCGCCGCTTCGTAACAGCTTGCACAAAACTGTCGGTGATATACGAGCCCGTGCAGCTACCTGGAACGGGGCCATCCGCATTAAAAATACACAGCCAACGCCAAAATTGATGGACGAGCGGCGGTAGCTGTAATTATTATTATAAATCATCGCTGGCCGTGGACGCGAGCCTCGGTAACTTGTATTGTCTACTCGCTCGTGACGTTTTATAATTTATAAAATAATGACCGTCGGTTGTCGAAAAGGGGTAGGTTGAACGGATCAGGGAGCTTCGAACGTCCAGGATGAATGTTTTCAGTGATCGAATCCACGTGGATAGCTCTGGAATGACAGTACCGTGATTTCCCGCGCGTACAACTCAAGTTGGAAAACGTGGAACTGATTAATAAAATCACGATACTCTTCCGGATCCCCATCGTAAATCACGGGGAAATGTGGAACGGTCGGAGTCCGTTAGAACCGTGAAACGAAACATCGCATCGGTTGCATTTTATGCTTCTCTTACTCTTTTTTTTTTTTTTACGGTGCTGGGCAATTTAATTAATCCGTGAGACGGGTGGAATGTTGTAGTAGAATGAAATAGCATTTTGGGTTAAATGACACGTAATTGGTTGTAACGATTTTATGGATGGCGCGGTTAGATTATTTTACCATTGTGTACTGATACGTTAATATGTCAAAATGAAATGATGCGTATTGAATGGAAAGTTGAATTAAATATACACGAATTACTGCCATTACAGTTTGGAGTAATATATTCTGGCTTGCGTCTTACAAATTGTGTTTTAAAATTACTTTAATGTCTAGTGATGTTGTTGCATGAAACGGTATAATGCAGGTAATTTATTTTGGGGAATTTTGCTTTATTTTTTTTTTTTTTTTTTTTAATTAATTACTGCATTGTAATGAATATAGTGAAGGAATTCGGTGAAATTTTCATTTTCGGTGAGATTTAATATGCTAGGCAATCGCAACCCATTATCAGTTTTTACATTCATCGGGTTGTGTTAATTGAATGTATTATTTAATCCCCGACATTTTTGGAATTTCGCTGTGTTATTTGAACATCAAATATCACGAGGATTCTTTCATCGATATGAAAGAATTAACAAATGTTGTTTGCGGAGTAAGGGTTAAAAATACCTGTAAACTTACTTATTGGCCTACCCTTGCAGTAGCTATAATATCAAATACTCATTCGAACAACGAACCATCCCCATTCACGTACCCATTCCTCTATCGGAAAGAATTGCCACTTCTCTCAGAGTTCCGCATAGCCAAGTGCACGTTCACTCTGTTGTCCGTTGCTGATCCCCACTCGAGCAGGTGGAGCCAGCAAGTGGAACCAGGTGATTCCCCGCGAGCGTTGCCGCTTTCAAAATCCGAGGTGCACAAGTCGGTCGTCCGCGTGGCGGTAGGCGGAGCGGACGAAGCGTCGGCGTAGCAGAGGTGGGATTGGTCGCAGGAGGCGAGAAGAGGACGGCCAGTCTGGTTCTCTCCTAATTTGACGCTTTCGATAAATTTAACAAGCTCGTCACGAAGGAAGGGCCCTGTATGTCCGGGCACGATGCCAGACTCTTGGCGCGTCCGACGCCGCGCACACCCGACACCATTACCTTCCCGTATTCCCGGCCGTGCGTCCCGAGGGACCTCGCTGGGTCGTCCACTTGGTAATACGCTTCCTCCTCCAACCTTTCCACCTACTATTCTACGAACATTCTGTGACTCCTTCGCTCGTACCTCCGCTTTACCGATGCCCAGACTGGCATCGTTAGGATGCTTTTGCTCGCGTCCCGTGGCCTCCCTCCCGCATCCCGTCGAACATACCCAGCCGTCCTCCTTCCTCCTCGTTCTCCTTATATCATTCCCGAGAAAAATTCGCCTTTAAGGTCGAACCGCCTGCGAACCGAATGGAAAACTTGACGACTGTCCTGGACACGTGGGACGCGCGCACGCTTGTATTCCCCAAGTAGAGACCCGCCACCCGTGGACAAGCAAATCTTTTCCGATGCAAAGCAGCCCCTCGTCCCCATTTTGCCAGCTTTCACGTTCGTTTCGACGGAATTTCGTTTCTCGCGGACCTGAATCGTGGTGCGTGTGGGTCATGGTGCAGTGGACGGAAGGTATGATGTTTGGAGTGGGTGATGATAGATGGGGATTGAGTTGTCGATTGAACCCTTCGTTGGGTGAATTTTATTTCAGCTTCGAAAATATTCCAACATTTGCTTCACGAGGCTAGACACAAGGCTACTTTCACAATTTATTATTTTATCATAATTATTAAATTACTTTATTACGTTAGATACTTATTCCAATTAATAAAGTGTGCACATACTTTTTAGCGGCAGTTTCCCTTGACCTCCGATCCAAATAATATTGTCCCAAATAATACCTTCATTTCAAACAGATACCTTGACCTCCAACTGCTCGCCTCATCCCTTCCGTCACGCTACGATTCGCGTACCTTTTCCAACCCTCAATCGTTTTCCAGCGATCCCCGAACGGATCGGCGCAGTAAGTAAATTGCTCGATAACTTTTATCCCGAGGCCACGCCGTCGACGTCCCAAAACTTTTCCGTGGAACCGTTCCCGAAGAGTTGGAGGATCATCCGACAGCCAGCTGCCGCCCCGCGTATATGCACTCCGTCTGCGCAGCCTTCTGTCGTGAGTTCATTTCCTCGGGACTTAATAAACGTTTTATACGCGAGAAGACTGCGTCGTCATTCGCAAGTTATGCCCCGACGAGGTTCGAGAACGTCCAGAAACGATATTGCCGTTCCTCCGCGCGCGGTCTGAATTTCGGCGGACCCTTCGAGGGGCGCCTGGAGTCGCGAGAGAGCGAGGGAACGGTTCGAGGGGCGTTCGAGGAGGACAAAGGAGGAGAAACCGGAACGTTGGTAGCGGGGAAGTGCGAATTTCGTTGGGCCGTCCAATTTTCAAGAAACGAGGCGAGCTGGGAGCAAACGAGAGCGACGTAAGGAGCAAGATTGGAGAGGACGGGAACGTGGCTGACTAGGGTGTTGGGAGGAGGGGTGTGCCAGAAGGACGGAAAGAGTGCCTGTCAATCGTCGAGAAGGTGCGCGGCCGAGGCAATTTCGCAGGGGTGGAAAATCAGGGCGATTCTTGAAGTCGGTAAATTTTCTCCCGTCCCTTCTCTTCTTTTCTCGTTGATCTCTTTTCTTGGACCGTGCTTGGGGATGTATACGATCTTGAAAGTAGCTGAGGAAAGGATAGATAAAGGGATACGGAAACGGTGTAGGGAAGGGGAATAGACAGAAAAAGAAGAGAGAGAAAAGGGGCTAGACGAGAAGCCAGAGCAAACGTACGTGGGCATAACCGGAGCAAAGTGAAAATTGCTGGAACCATTCGGTAGGATTGACCTTACGTGCCGCCCTATATCCCTGAGACCGTTCGCAACGGCCTTGTATACATGTCCCCGCGTATCGTTGCGACCGTGTGTGGGTGGTCTGTACGCGCGTATGTACGTGCGAGGGGGGAACGTTCTCCGGTACACATAAATATCCTGGATTTTCCCGGCACGCTGGAAGTACTTCTTAGGCCACCTTTCTCTTCGGGATTGTCGAGGATTTCCTGCGATGTTCGAGGCGAGGAATTGTAGAATAATTCGTCCGTTCGTGAAATCGACAGAGGAATACCCACGATGATGTTTGAGCTACTCGCCATGGGAGATTGGAGTTTCCTGAAAATAATGGGAAAATAATTTAGCATATGCAAATTTGGATCGAAAATGTACGATAAAAGTTTTCGATGCGAAGCTTTGTCCTTGAGAAAATCGAGTTTGAAAAGTTTCGGAGCAAGAGTGAAATTGAGTACTAGTTGGCAAACGTGTCTGACGACGACTTGTTATTTTTACTTCTGTTGGTGTTTGCGGACATCGATGATAATATGACATTGTTTGTTTTACGTCGAATCACTATCTTTTAACTGGTTTCTGTGGAAACAGACACCATAGTCAATAGTTAGAAAGACGGGCGCAAGTAGAAACAGCGAATCATGGTCAGACACGCTGAAAACGCTAACTCGAGGATCTTCAAAGCGGTTTTTCTCGGAAATGGAGTCCCGTACAGTAAAATTTCATTCCACATTTTCGATGTAGTTTTCTATAAAGATTCGTCTAACATGAGTTTCATTTGTATTCAGGTCCCAACCAAATGTCAAAATTAACTCTTCTAAAAGTAATAAGGATTTGTGGAAGTTTTCCCAATTACATAAAAAGAACCTGAAACAACGATGCTCCTTATACAAAGAGAAATCCACGAAGGAACCGCGATGATATTCGGGATCATACTCGGTGCATCGAATATTCCATGAATACCGTAAAACCCGTGAATTGGTTCTCCAATTGCGAACTTATCACGCTCCTTGTTCGAACGTCTACGGTTATATCCGTAGTCCAATGGTAACCTTCGGGCATATTGCGCCACCGGAGATCTCCCGACGTAGCTGGAGAACTCGTGAGTCGATCGGCTGATGTCGGACATAGTCATTTAAAAATCCTCTACGGTCGGCGCTTCGCGCTAGAACTCCTATCACCTTAACTCCCCCTTTCCGAGAGCGATCTATCCACCGTCCGGTTCGACCTGAGGTCAGGTCTCGCGTTACTCGACATTCTTCCTGGCTTCCCTCTTTCTTTTGCTCCTCCGTCTTTCTCGAGGATGGAATTCACAGCTGGTCTGCAACGGAATCGAAGTCGCGATCACTCTTGCAATTGTCACTTTCAGATTTTAAACTACTTGTTCCTTTTGGGATTATAAATGGGTGTTGAAATAGAAACGAGGGAGTATGTGTATATTTGAAAAGTAAGTCGACATAACACATCGCTGTATTATATTTTCGTCAAGTGTGTCATAAAAAAAAAAAAATCCAAATTACATGGACCAAATTAACACTAGAAGTGAATACTTGGTGTATTCGAATAGAGAGATATCTGAGAGATTCTGGCTAACCTATTCACTTGGTGAGGTCATCGTTAAGTTCAAGAGAACGAGACACGAGGAACACGTAAAGGGAACGCGGAGGTGGTCGTGCGGTGCGAAGACAACCAGTAGCTGTCGCAGCAGCTCTCGATGGTTTAATCTGCCAGGTTTTTTCCGGGACGTAGCAGAGACACGAGAACGATTCGAGCGGGTGGCTGCAGGAACAAGGACGCTCGGATGACGCAGAGGGAAGGAGACGATTCGGTCGAGTACGTTACACAAGGACGACAATAGGGGCAGAGAGAAGGGCGAGAGAAAGCGATCGGAAAAGGAATTCGTTAGTGAAAACTGCTGCCCCGAGGATTGGGATCTTTTTACTTGAATTGTCGTCAGGATAAAGCGATGGAATGCGGTTACGCCGTGCTCTCGGTCCGCGACCAACAAAAGGAATCCGATCGTTAGCTCGCCGCTCGAAATGAAACTGTTACCCCGCTACCGAACGTACGATGTACGCCTACTCTTCCCAGAGAGTTCCAGCTTACCACCGCGAGACGCTTTTCCCTCCCTAGCCTCGAGATAATCTCTTCTCTCGTCCTTGGGAATTCCGATGATCGTTCCCGTTTTCGTGTCCAACTATGCCCGCCCCAGCTGAAAAGGGAACCGCGCGTTGCCGAATTTCCAACGTCACCGCGTTCCTCTCGAGTATGGGAGAAATTATTATCTAGATAAAGTGAAGACATAATAATTCGACTTATTATATTGCAGTATGTAAAAAAAATTCAATCTCATTCCCTGCCAACTACAAAATACTTTGTAGTTTACGTTACGACTTTCAATATTTTATATAATAATATTTTTGTTGAAAGCACATGTTTAATATCACTTCCTATTATCTGATACGAACTGATACTAAATACAAATTCTAATTTTTACCTTCGAGATATTACAGTTAAAGGTATGGAAAAACCGATACAGACTCTGCACGTGGTTTTCGTAATATGACTCTCACATTATTCTAATTATCACTGAGATCGATATAGCTAATATTAGGTTACGAAATAATTTACCTTGCTCTACAATATGCTAAATCTTTACGACCTTTCCTTTGCTCTGTTATAGCCAAGCCAGACGTTAAATAAAACGAAGGAATCATAATTAAAATCATTGAATAGTAAAAGTGGAATAATTATTATAGAGAATTATTCCATCGGGAATCGATTGTCCTCCCTAGATTAATGTTTTCCGAGAGCGGTAGATTCCACGGTGAATTTATCAACGCGATTCGGTTCGGCGATCGAAAAGCAGAACAATAAGGAATGCAATTTGAAACTCGTTAATAATTCCAGTCGTTATAATTAATAATTTCTAACGAATCCTCGGACGAACCCCATTCCCCCGGGTGTGGAATATTTATTAGACTGTTATTGCGCAAAGCTTCGCCGGTGGAATTTCAACGTGGCGAAACGCCGGGAACGAACGAAATTATTCAATAATGGCGACACACGGTATAAAGATAATCCTCGGCGAAATGGAATCGTTTAAAATCTTCTACACGTTTTCTTGACTGAAATTGCCCCCGTGAAATATCGCCGACGAGGGAGAAAAGTTCTAAAAGGGCCAAAGAGCTCCGTGAAATTAGTTGGAGCAAGTTTTCTCGCATTTGACTTTATAACGTTCAATAAAATGGTCAGGGTCCTTTACCTCGCAAATTTTCGCAACGAGAGCGTTCGAGTTCTTTCGCTGAAAACTAATACAGGTTGATAGCACTGAAGAGGGCCAGAGGCGGGGGCATGGAGGGAGAGAAGCAATAGAGAAAGGAGCACGAACCGAGTGATAAGAGCTAAATCGAACTTTCAAAGAGGCCGATTGGACAGTAAAGCGTGCGGACAATGAGAGGGTAAATCGAGCCAAGTTGTCTAATGCATATTGATAAAGGCGCAGAACGTCCGCAAAACTCGGCTTCAATTCCAACGCTGCTCGCTCGACGCGCGATTTCTAAAGAATTGTCGCCGCTTTTTCTCACCCCATCGCATTACGAGGAACATAATCTCCGACGATCGACTTCTTTTCCTCCGTTCAAATGATTTCGCTGGCGGGAAAGACATCTATTCGCCGGTATAATTAATTTCAGGAATTTTTACAAGCGAACATCTTTCTCAATCTGGTTAGTTTTGGGAGTACGCTGTTCTGACGTCTCCGTGACATCAGTTTCGGTCCCGAATATTTCTCCCGAAACCGAGTCGATCGCCACTCGCGCGTAACTGCCCGGTGAGATTCAGTTTTTGGCGTTTACGTCATACCCTGTTTTCATTCCGCAAACGTGAATGCTCGGACGTACACGAGCCGGTATGTTTACGCTCTATTACACCCGCTGCAGGACAGCAAATGCGTACACTGGCTTCCATTTAGCGCATTATACCACCGTGCGGCGAATTGTTACGTACGACTCTAAAGACCATTATGGATGATAACCCACAATTTCGACCTCTGAAGCATTCTCCCGTGGCGATTCGTTATTTCCACCCGGGTAATTCGACCGTCGAATTCTAAGGTGGTGCACCATTTGGAAGCAAATTTCGTCCCACCTGTCAAAGTCCCCTAATCAGAGACCTTTTGGGGATCATTCGTTATTGACACATCTTTGTATCATTAACGGAACTAGAATTATTATTTTCATATTTTATTTAGTTCGTGTATCGACATTCGTTATAACTTATTTATTAATGAATTTACTCTTATTCTGACACAAGGTATAATTTTAAACAGTATGTCAGAAGTCACCATTGGATGTGTTTAGTAGTCATATCTCGGGTTATCTCAGAGTTAACATCAAATATAGTTCAGATTTCATTTTGGTTCCGTTTGATCATTCAGGTCAGCCATCTTTCACTTTAAATTATGATGCTGATAATGTCGTTTCGCCTTTACGAGTCTACATTCGATTTTGAGAACATTACGTCTATTCTATTTTAGTTCTATGACGTGGTTGTGTCGATGTCACATTCAGATAGAAATTTATAAATATATTTACGCGATTCGAATTCAGTCTATTTAGAGACAGATACAACAAACTCATCTTTGTCGTACCGTGAGAAAATCCGCTGCTTTTAATTTGTATCTTCTAGAGCCAGTTGAGTTCAATTTTAATTTCAATGATAAATTCACAGTTGATATTTCTGGCCGTTTCATTGTTTATTTCGACTTGAAACTGGAATTTCAACAGGAACCTTTTTCGATAATTTTTCTATTTCGCAATTGTCTAATTTGAGACGTGTCTAAAAATTGAAGAAATTACAGCAAAAACAGACGAGAGATAAAAATTCCCTCACCCGGGTACGTTCATTAGTCGAGGGAAATACCAGGCGAACGGGATCTCGTCTGAAAAAGGGGGATCGTAAAACAGTGACTCGGTGAGTGGCTCGAAAAGCGGTCGACGAGGAGTAGGTAAGTCGGCCAGGCACCTCTAATGCATATTGATAAGGGCGGAGCGAAAACTCGTCGTTCATCATAGTCGAATCGACTGAACGGGTCGGTCTCTCGTCGCTCCGTCGCGTCGTCCTCATCAACGGAGCGTGATTGACGAAAAAGGAAGGCGATGCAGACGTCCCGCCACGTCTCGGCTTTAAGAGACGGCTCGACGGCGGGAGGAAGAGGGGGGGGGGGGGAGGGATTGTCTGGTGAGATGGGACAATAGGTGTAATCATATTCCCGCGGCAAATTAACGCCCGGACATAAACACCCGGATGATATTAGGTGGAGAATATCGTGGGTCCTTTTATAGCGTCGCGGAATTACGACTGACATTGCGAGATTAAAATGGGCTACCGTGGCAATTTTGCGTGCAGGAATGAGCGTGCGGTATTAGCATAGAGAGGAGAAGAGCACGGGGAACGAATAAACGTTTATTTATGGTTTCACCAGTGGAAAGAAACTTAAGTGCGTTTTACGCGTCGTCGAGTAATAATAGTAGGGGGTGTTACTCTTTGATTTTGCGGACAATGGTTTCTGTCTTCGCGTGGTCGAGAATTGAATTCGTCATTAAATTTGTATAGAAGTTATCTGTGCGTACCCGAACTATTAAATAGCGTAACCACTTTGCAGACTAAACGCACATCCGATGAACGAATAATTTCTCCACCCTCGAATCTTCGAATTCCCGTTCCATTCCCCGCGATTGTCCACCAACGGATCTCGCGGAGGAAGTAATCCGTTCCTGCGTTTTATCGACGAAATGCAGCACGGGCGGAGGAACACGTTCGGAATGCAGATGAAGCGAAAGAAGTCGTCGTACGGCTTCATCCCCCCGCCTTTCCTTCGACGTATCGCGAGTCGCAGCCGTGGGTGTTCCCGCAGTCGGATCTTCTCGACATCGACACCTACGCGCATCATCGGAGTTTTAATCAAATTACTCAGCTCCAAGGGACGAGCATGCCGCTAAGCTTTTGCTTCGATCTAATCGAATGAGAGAGGTCTGCCTCTCTCTCTCCCTCCTCCCATCGACCCTCTTTCACGCGTCAGACTCGCGACTGCGAGCAGCGATTCGTCTGCGTCTTGCGACTGCAACTTTCCGACCGACGCTGGTCTCCTAGGTGCGCGTCTGCGGATGGAAGAGGTGAGGCACAGCGACTGGAGGAGGGGCGGGAGTGTCCTTTGAGGATATTCATGAGAGGATTACCATGTGAAACGCCAAGCCTGAGCTTCTTCTATTTTCGCCAGCTTCCCCTACCCCTTGGCGCTGGCTGCCGCCACCCACTCGCTCGTTTCTCGCCACGAATCGTTCTTTCTAGTCCAGGGGAGCTCTGGGAATTTAACTTGTTCAGTTACCGAGACAATTTACAGCTCTCCGCGAGTCTAGGCGCTTTGGGTCGCCTTTTGAAAGCCCGATCGAAGCCTCTCGACCATCGACGCGATGAATCGACGTGTATTTATCCCGTGGAAGACCGCGATGACGCTCGAGGCTCTCCTCGAGTCGAAGAGAAGCGTCCGGTGAAAGAGAACAGTCTAACCCGGGGGTGATCTCGAAACGAGAGGGACACTGAACGATGGAAGAAGGAGACTTCTGAACGTATTGGTTGTCGGTGCTTTGTCGATTGGAAAATTTGGGGTCCTTCTTCTTTTGTAGAATCTTGCGAATGATAAGAAATGGTAATGCAGTCAAAGATATTACATATTTAAACTAGGTTCTCCATCGTGTCAACGATGATCAGGTAGGTATTTGAAAACAGGAGAAAATTCAATGGTAAACACATTCCCCAGCCTGTTTCGCGTGTTTTTCTTAGTACCTGCAACCGGACGATAGAGTATATGTCGCGAAGGTCACCGAAAAGTGCAAGAATTTCGACTCCACCTGGGACAACTCTCCAGAAACGTCGTAAAAGCACACATGTGGACCAACGTCATTCTACCAATTGGAGGATTTCACGTCTCCGTGACGTTAGGACGAGTTCTATGCCATCTTGTGTACGTATGGCTTCGATGAAGCATAAACGGATTGCATCGTCCAGGTGTTCTCGATCGATCTCTATTCCTCGCGAATCGTTTCAGGTCCTCCGCGGCGCGTTCGGCTCCGAGAGTGGAAAGAATCGCAACGAGTGATCGATATCCATGAGTTCCGGCCGGATAATCAAAGTCAGGAATTTTCGCGCTGTCCCATATTACGTTCTCTCAATCTTCCGTTCTCCATTCCGCGACATCGGGGACCGTACCTCGCGCCAATCCTGAACGTTATTTAGACAGAATGGACGAAGCTGAGGGGCCCTGCGACCTCGGTCCCCGTGAAAAATATGAGGCGATAGATGAGAGGGCTGAACGGAAAGGAGGGAGGAAGCACGGGGTTGAAAAGCGACGAGCAAAGCGTTCTTTCACATGCTAATCCACCAGGCGGGCCACGTTCATGAATACCTACGGTCAAAGCACATCCCTCTTTATCTCTGTGTCTCTCACTTACTCCCTCTCGCCCTCCCTCGTCTCTTTCACCCCTTACCTTTTACCTTCTCCCCGTGTCTCCGTCCTCCTTTTCGGGGTTCGTTTTATGCAACCCAGCGGTGCGCAACCTTCTTCGCCACTGGGCCACAGAGTACGACATAATGTTCGCGCAGCCTTTATTATTAATCATTGCGACCATTCTGTGGATATCGTGGATTTATGACGTGTTTATTATTTTTTTATGTTGCAACCGGTCATTTTATTTGGACAAACTTTTTTGATAAGCACAGAGGGTACGAATATCTATAGGACCGGTTGATGTTTCCAAATAAATTTTTTGTTATAAATACATACACACGTAAACCTTATTTGCGAATTGGTTTTTAATTTTACACGATGAGAATGGGACTTTGTGCATCACTGGTGAGGTACATCGTTGTACAGACATCCTCTCTCGCCCCGCGGCCCACACCCCTGTCGCGCCTACGAGAACCCTCTGTAAAGCACCCCCTCCCGCTTGCCAACCCCTCGTGCGGCTACGAGGCATCGCTGCACCAGCGACAGCAAGAAAGGCCCTCGAGAAATGGCGCCGCTTTGTGTCCCGAATTTGTGCCACGCCGTTCTCCGTGTTCCTTTACGAGGGCCGATAAGTCAGGAACGTCTCTCGTTCGCTCTTTCTCCCCTTCTCGCGCCTCTTTCCTGGCACTCCTCGGTACACTGACCTTAGCTCCTCTCTTTCGACAGACTTTCTTTCCACGGTGTATCTATTCGATTGCCTGCCCTGGAACACCACACTTGGTTTTTGGGAGTTTATCGAGCGGTCGAGGTACAGAATTTTTAAAGTTTGCTCTGTGTGACCTCGTCTCTGGGGAATGTATAACTATAATCGTGGGGAATTTACAAGGTGTAGTGCTTGTTGTTCACCATAGCATCAGAGTTGTAGATATGTGATAAAAATAGGTGAACTTAGTTTATTTTTAATAAAGATATTTTTGCAAAAGCGTCATAGTAGCCATATTTATAAAAATGAGTGGACTTCGCTTATTTCTAACGAAGCTATTTCTGCGGAAGGATCATCAAGGTTGTAGCCATACTATAAAAATAGGTGAACTTCATTTATTCTTAACAAAGCTACTTCTGTAAAAGCTTTACATTGTCCAGAAAAATTCAACAAAATAATTCCAATATCGTCGTTCTGATGTCCACGCCAATTCGCCGAACTATCATAACCGCGCTTAGCGCAACGCGACTGGTGTCCGCGCAACGCTCGACCTTCGCGTGCACGCGCTCGATGTTACCCCCGTTCTCTACCGTTTTCGCCGAATTATCCTCATATTGTACACCGGAACGGCGTGGATCTAATTCCGCTGCATAGGGTGGTATGCTTAATGAACAGCCGCGCGGTAACCTATTTCCTTGAGAATTTATTGCAAGCGTATTTCGCGTACGTATGTATCGAAAGCGTTCCTGGTTCTCGGAGAGCGATATTCGGCACTGTCGGTAGTCGAATTTTCTAGCAAAAATTGGATACAGATTGGCAGGAGCGAGGATTTGAACGTGAAATTAAAATTAAAGCAGCCAAGGAAGATTTCCAAGGATTTTTGTTTCCCAGTTTCTGTTGCCGTTTTCCCCGCAACGCATGATTTTTTCTCTCGAGGCATACACCACCGGGGCAGGGAGGGGAGGAGGGGAGGTGGTCGGCGTCACCGCAGGAGTCGAAAAACGCCGCGGTCGTTCAATTTCGTACCGCGAGCACCGCGTAATTGGGAGCATGCTCGGCGGGCTCGTTGCCGAGAATTTAGTTTCCGGTTCGCGGTAGACGGGTGGCGGGTGTGGGTGCGTTCCCGTCGCTAGTGGACAGTCGGTGTGGCGATACCAGCGGCGGTGACCGTGGTCTGGGGACGAGGGTGGGTCAGAAGAGGGCAGGAGAGGAAGCCCGACGGTGTACCGACGATGTCGGCGGTGGGGTTGGTGGCGGAGTGTGCGAAAGGGACGGCGATCCCACGTGCTGCGCTCCCATGCATAGAGAGGGCTCATGTTTCCCTAATGCTGCCCGATAAATATTTAAGCATAACGTAATCGGTCGGATTATCCAGTGCGAGAAAGGGAGACGGGGCCACGGGCAGGAAAGACGTGTCCGAGAGAGAAGGAGACCGTGGACGAGGACGCAATCCGTAATGCTCGGTCATGTTCCCTATTGGCTCGCGAAATGGCGTCTTTCGTAATCCTGTACAACCGCCGTACAACGATCTGGATTGGAATTTATCTAATACGCCGCTTTAGCTCCGCCTGCCGCGAGGATTTTTATTGAGCTTACGTTCCTGGATATTGTTTCCGGCTCGGTACGTGCGTAGATCTCGTTGAGGGAGGTTTTCGGGTGTTACTGTCATGTAATTTAGACAGACTTGTTTAATAGACAAGGTACGAATTCAGAATTTACAATGCCAATACAAGCTTACCCAGTGAAACTGATATCATCGCCGACGTTATTATTATATCGATCTGTGCAGACTTCGCAATTTATTTGTTTAAACGAAACACAGAACTTTGAACTGTCTTATTATAAGCAATTTTATTACTTTGTTTTCTCCGTCTGATGTATCTCGCAAACTACGGAGTGGTTGTTCTTGAAACTACACCCAAAGTTCCGCACAAATATATTATACCCTGTGTCTGCCTCTAATTTTAGTTTAATACCGTAGAATCCACTCGCTCCTGTGATCCTCGTCAGCGATAATTGAAATATTAATAAGTTCTACATATTCGGTGCGAGTACTTACGAAGAATACTTCATTTCTTTCGTACTATGTGATGTAACACATCTCGCCACTGGTTTTCTCGATAAATTTTGATCACGAACACGCCGCGCTCTTCCGGCTAATGAATGCCAAAAAGAGCTCTTCCGAAGTTGCGTGAGATGAAGATGAATGTACATCGCTGATAAAAAGATCAGAGCATTGCGTTTCAAAATGAATGAACCTTTCTCTCATACGGAAGCTGTTTCGTTATGATGTTCCATTACGTAGTTCTGTATGTATCAAAGGTATCTTATACAACCCGATTGCCTGAATTGTATAACGTATCAACAAATAAACCGTACAACTTTCTTCAGTTGGATCACTCCCAAAATTTCTTCCGCGTCCTCCACAATTTCCATAGAATAAGCAAACGTCAAACCTCGCGATTATACGTCCTCTGTGGCGGAGTCACGCGATCGCGTTGCTCTTTTTCGAATTTCATTTATCGTCAGGATGGCGCTGGGGGAAGTTGAGGAGCGGGGATAGTCGGCGCTTTTACGAGCGACAAAATACCGGCCAATCTGTCCACCCTGCAACCACAGCGGCAAAATAGTTCGGTAGAAATCGGCGATAGGGGAGTCGGTTATAGAGAGAGAGGGGGGAGGGGGGGAGGGGGGGCCGCGGGAACCCGGCCCCCGGGGGGGGGACAGTTGAAGGGCGGGTAGTGACGGTGGCGGGGGACCAGGGATGCAGCGGATGAGTTCGTCCAAAAGCGCCAGGAGGTGCACGGGGTGGTTAGGCAATTTTACGCTCTCCCAGTTACAAAAACCATTTACGCTTAAATGCTCTCGCGTCCCCAAAAGTCCCGCGACCCCCTCGGTGTAGTCCGCCGCCACTCCACCACCCCCTGCCGCCACTTTTTCCCCCGTGTCCTCCGCCTCCCACCTCTTCGAAATTCGCTGCCGCCTATTCGCCCCCATGCCGTGACACGATGGACAGCCACCCTCCAGGGGCTTCGATGTCCTGCAAATGTCCGGCTAGAACACCGTGAATGTGTCGCGATCGAGCCCTGCAACGTCCCAAAAACGAAACCCCACGCCACGTATAGGGTTATCGGTAGTTGCGGGGACGGGCTGTAACAAAATTTGATAAAAAGTTGTCCATTCGGTACGCGTGCATATATAGGTCGCGACGCTTGTACGCTGCAAATTTATTTGCAGTTTTTTCGTTCTTTATTTGTTCACCCCGTCGGTTTCGTTGCGTGTTATTCGCGTCAGGTGTGGCTGTGATCGGTATCAGTTTTTATCTGAGAAGCTCCTTCAGAATCACTAGAGAAGGAAATTGTTTTAAGAGATATCGTACACTTGAAAATGCCTTCGTAATTCGGGCATATCGTACGTTTAATTAGGGAAGAAAAACTCGTGTCTCTGGCGGAAGGTGGGCGCGTGTCAACAACACCGCACGTTGCGTCGCACGCGAACCTGGAAATCACGTATTCATCGTCGGTCCATTCGTAACCCGTTGTGCACTCAAAGAAGGGGTGAGATATGACGAGCGACGAGGCAGTAGGACCGACGGAGAGGACGACATAGATGGTGCGAGGGGGTGACGGAAGGGACCAAGAGGAAGGGGAAGCGATTAATTTCACAGCGCGATTCATAATGGAGCCCCATCAATCACTGCCGCCAGTTACGCACAGAATCGCGCGCGGCGGCCGAACGCGGGCGATAATTAATTTCGAAAAATTATTAATCGCAATAATGTCCTCATTTACATAGCGCCGCGCTGGTCCGACTGTAGCGTTAATCAAGCGATTCGTTAAAATGCCGCCGCTGCGCGCAGTCGTCCAGCACTCGGTTAGAGATAATTTAGCTAATAGAGTGTCAGTGATATAACAGTCTATTGAGACCGTGGAGCGTGGAATGATATTTCCATACAAATTTTCTCACGAATTTAATTTGAATATAATGCCGCACAGTGGCAGGAAACCGAGGCTCGATCGGTGTAGCCCCGAAGTGCAACGCTTGTTACGCGTTTCGCAACATGTAAACGCTCGTTCCCCAGAAAATGACGCTAATTTCTTTGCAAAGTCGATTGATGCGAATTTGTATACCGCGGGAGCTCGACCTGAATATTAATCGTGCACCGTTAGCGAGCATTTGGTATTCAATTTCGTGACAACGCGCTGCATTTGCGCGCTCGACTCTGCTATGGGTCAACGAAGGAAAATTTTAAAAGATTTCAGTTGATTTATTTTGGTATTTCTCTTTGGATGAAAATCGATTGGCCACTCCGCTGTGGATAAACGAAGCACACGTAAACGTCGAATCATTGGCTCGCCGCGTAACCTTTTCCCGTGTGTACACGTGGCAACCCCTATATATCGCGGGATCGTGGTTAACAGCCCGCGACGTCGTAAATTGATAGTAAATGTCACATCCGGATTGCAGAATAAGAACGCTCTCCTGTGGGAAAGCTCCCGCTGCCAGTAATCACTTAGTCGCTCACTCCATGAAGCATGAACGTCGCTCGCCGTTGCTCACCGACGCTCGTAAGTCCTAGACATTGATATTCCCTTGGAAGGACAGGACCAATGGAAATAATTCCCACTGTCATCTCGATCAGACATTTTTCTTTCCTTGCGCGTCAGGGCACTAGACTTAAAACTTACCGACACTATTGTTTACCAGTTTTTCTCGAAAACTACTCTATTGGATTTTTGTATCCATACTAACTACACAGTCAGAGATAAACGAACCTCCACCCTGGAAACAGAATCACCACCTTGATACAAGCAAACTGTATTTAATCGGTGAATATCAATCCGAAGAAACTGTAAACGTGGTACTCGCGCGAGTCCAAGCCAATCGTTATTGATGCAACCGTTCCTCTGACCTTTAACCCGCGCGTGGACTCGCGTGCGGTACGGAAATTAAGTAGAAAAGAAAATTGCAACTCGGTCGCGGACTCCGCTCCGCCACAGGCAGTTCGACGTCGAAGGAGATCTCGTATCCGCGTACAAAGCTGAAATTTATTTATTCAATAATAACTCCCGTTTTTTTCGTGCGCGACGACTGCACGCGACCTGGGGAAACGGTTTACGCGATATTGCTCGTTGCATGGTAACTCGACGGTGATGGCGTGTTCTCGTGGAAAAGTCTGATGAAGCCCGGTGATGGGACTGGGAAGTATCGTATTCTTGAAGGAACGATTCGGTTTGAGATTCATCGAGGCAAGTCGACGAGTTTGAACCATGTGCTTTAAATATTTTTTTCTAAAATTACAAGATTACTAATAATGCTTTTGGTGCAAATCCTTCGTACGAGGACGACATTTTTCTTGCCACCGTGGGCACGATCGTCAACAGAGGAGTCAGGGGGAGAGGCTAAGTAAACGAGCGCATTCGCTGAAGTAACTGCCAGACAATCGATAGGTCGCCTATCTCGGTAACGCTTCGATGTGTCTCTCAATTTCGACCGGGGGCTTCATGAATACCCAATGGCCCGGGAGGAACTCCGAACCGTTCTAGGAACATCGGCTGGCACCGAGACCCGTTTCCATCCCTACGGAATCGACATTGCAACACGCGATCCCACGCGGCGTACGCGCGTGGGCGCTCAGTGATTCCGATGAACCAATCAGACGACGATTTCGGCCATCGTCGAGGGATCGTTTCTGTTTCGTTCCTTTCGCTCCCCGCCCCCCCCCCCTCGCTCCGCTCCGCCTTGGATGAAACGGAATCGCGAAACAAGTCTACACGCGTCGACGATTTCTGGATTTTCTCGTAGAATATTTCGTCGAAGACTGGTGGCGTTTAAGCGAACCTAATTTTGAACGAAATAGAATCGAAAGATGGGTGCGCATTGATACTTGATTGCTTTTAGCTGTTAGGGATACGAAATCTCGGGCACGTAGTGCAGAGGGAATTTGTTTATTTTGATATGGGAAGAAGCTCGAACTTTGTTTGGTTGGAAAACGCAGACTGATGAAGTTCATTGTTATTAAACGTGCTATTAAATTTAAATACGGAGTCTCAGAGTCATTGAGAATTGATTCATGGCAGTAGTACGGACAAAACCTAGTCTCTCCTTGAGTCCTTCGCGCGTTCTCGATTAATAATCGAAGACAATGCTAGACAGCAGCGTATGGAGAGTGACAGTGTTGGAGCATCACGCAACGGTATGACGAGGATTCAGAGGTTTCTTGGCCGAAAGAGATAGCGGCGGTGTAATTAAGCGTTTAATCTGGAAAGTTCTTGGTTCGAGCTGAGACCAGTCGGAGGCCTGGGCGAAGCATTTGGACCAATTACAGAGAGGTTATCGTCGCGGAGCTTCGGCAGAAGGATCCATGAGTCAGGAACTCTCCGCGTCCTTCGTGTCGAACGGATCTTCCGGATAGGAATGGTCCATTGTGCGGAAACTTCTGAAATGAAACTGGACAGTGGTTGAGCCCCGGGGTAGGGATTTAATTGAAGTACCAGACGTCGACCTAATTTTCTACCAGGTGCCCCACCAAATCCGTGGCGCACTCAAAGAGTGGTTAGCGTTTATAGACCATACCATTTACCCCTTAATGCTCCGCGCCAGGCTCTCAAGAAACTCATGAAAACGCGATTTACAGTGCCAACTTCGAATCAACTCGACGACTAAGTAGCAAAACGCTCAGCTTTCCTTCAGACTTCTGCTCTAATGGTTTTCATCGTATTCAGCTTGCTCGACTGTCTGGGAGAGCTGTCCGACCGATTGATTTCCAACCTGGGTTTTTATCAACGCACCGCGTCTTCGATCAGGGCCTCCAGAAGCAAATTCAGAAGACACCGAGTGTGTTCACCTACATTTTTATTGAAACTCGATAAAACGATGCTTTTTATTGCTACGTAATATAAAATACTCGGCTGATAAGACAAGCCACTCTGCTGGCAATATAGAACACTACGTTGATAAATCCTTCGATCAATCAGGCTTCTACCTTGCCGATCCTTACCGACAGACTTCTCTAACTTACCAATAGGGCAACCTCTTCCTTTCTGCACTGGGATATGTGAAAGAGGTCTCAGTATTGAGAATCTTTCACAAGTCGATGGAAGTCTTCTCCAGCTATCTCCAGCAACTGACTATCGAAATTTAGCCTGGTTTCTAGAGATTAGTCATTAACCGTGGCTACCCTATTGTTCTCGATTGCAAGCTGGCTAAGACGTACACAATACAGTCTCGGGCTTTCCATTATCTCCAACGTTATCGTTGGCTGTTGCAGCATGGTCTTCGAGTTCCTAACTTCAGAAGGGTCGAAGGTTCTGTAACATGCATTTTGAAACCGGAACTATGTGGTTCTCAATTTTATATAAACTGCTGTTTTTAACTAAGCTAAATACGCGAACTTTGCTTTGTCATACCGTATTCGTTATGTAAACGAACAAGCCTTCGTTTCGAAATATTAAGGAAAGCTCGTTATCGATCAAAAATTTACAATTTCGTGTTGCTATATGCATACCGTGATCGTAAATTATTCATGAAAATAGACTGGTATAAATGGGAGCAAATCTGTTCTAGGGATCAGATATAGGGCAAACAGATGCTACGAGTACGTGCTATAGCATGGTATGGTATAGCTGAAGTACAGTGACTCTAATCATTAATCTTTCATAGTTTCCAACTGTGTATAAAGGTCAGCTGGCCGTACAAGACTGAATTGAATCAGAACAAGTTAGCTTGAGAATCTCATGAATTTCCAGTTATCAAGTTGCCTTATAGCTGACAACTACCACTTCGTTTTCAGTGTCTACTTTTCAGAGATTCTCACTCAGATAGTGACTGAATTACTGCGATAGCTGACGATTCCCTCATAATTACGACTCTGTAACTCGTTAAATATGTCATTGATAATATTTTGAAATTAAATCTGAACGTTATTGATTATGTAGGGGATTCTAATTATTATCGCGATTAAATAAAGCAGAGTAATGGCAGCAAGACATTTTCCGCCACGAGGGCGGAAATTCCCATCATTCGCGGAAAAGTTCATTCGAACGCGTGTAAATCCTCGTAGGGGACTCCTGTAATTTTTCCCGACAAGCGTGGAAACAAGAAAAATGAGTGCAAAGAGACCGTGTGCGAGAACAGAGGCGTAAGGGGTGCCCTGCAGAAGCGATCGCGCTCGAGGAAAATAACGTAATTGGCTAGCAATATACCTCGGCGGGTCGGCTCGTTAAGTTTTATTAATCCGATGCGAAATACAAGTACGGAGTAGAAGTTCGAATACGGAAATTCCCTCGAGGACTACGACAAAAAAAAGGAGGGGTAGCACAGAGAAGAGAGGAGAAATAAAGGAGGGGGATCGGCGATGCTCGAACTGACCCGTACCAGTCATTCTTAATTAAACATAATTGCGGAGGTCAGGTCGATAAGGTCTCGATATGGTTCGATTTCCTTTCGAGGCAGTGGGAGGTACCCATCGAGGAAGCTTTCGCGAAACTTACGCCGGAACGGGGGCTTTTCTTTTTCTTTCGAAGCCGATGGCCTTCGATGTTTCCAAGATATCTATCTGCTGCCTCGACCTACCCTCTCCCCCGTCGCCCGGAAAGCTCCGCCTTTGAAGGAGGTCTTGGAAACTTTTTCAATCGGCGACCTTTCCCCGGATTCTGAGGCATCGCTGGCGTCGGACAGAATATAAAGTATCCCGCCAACTATTTCCATCATTTTATAGGTTCCTTAAAAACAGCTCGATGGAGCCATTGTGGTCGAATCGGCGCGAGAACATTTTTTGGCGGTTCAGTTTGTGTTGTTTCTGAGAAGAATTGAAGGGATTTCTTATGAGAAGTACTGTAGTCGAGGACTTTGGCATTCTTCTATTCTTTAAAGATGCGATATTCTACAAATTTGTTCGTACCCTTGTACGACCAGATTTGTTTGCTACGATTTCACGTAAATGGTTTCATGTAACGGCTCCTCGATTCTTTTGGTGGACTAAGGAGGACCAGCTCAGAGATTTCGTGGTTGTAGAAGAAATAGGAGGAATAGATAGGGAGAGGCTCTGTACGAGCAAGTTGTCTCTTTTCTACGACGGTAAACACTCCCGACCGATACCTACGGTGGCCACGAAACGAAAGTGTAGGACAAAAAGCAGATAAATGGTGACTGGATAGTAAGGGTGGGCCAATCTATCACGCCCCGGGGGAGTGTTATTGACAGTGCAATAACTGTCTAACCCTCGACCTCCCTTTCTCTGTCTACCTCCTCTATCCTCTTAGCTATTTTCTCACTTTTGTACTCTGTCTTCTTCTGTTTCGGTGTTCTCCTTTTCGAACATCTTTGGCGAACCTGTGTCGCACCGACCCACGTTCCCCTGTTTGGGTTGCACGGGGTATATCGCTGTAATAGTAGTCGTTCTTGTCACAGAACGTAACGCGAGGTCTGTTGCATTGTATCATCGATGAGGAGGTGAATAATTTTAATCTAATCCTTAAAATACAAGGATAGGTGTGGCGAACCTTTGGTGATAAATAAAGTCACTTTACTTTCACTACACAGAAGTGTAGTTTCAGATCTGTATCAACTCCTAATATTATTAGTTTAGTTGTATAGAACAAACACTCAATTTTTCACACGATGTTTAAAGCCCGTGTACCATGTTAAGGGAAAATTGAGTGCGACTTTTGATAGGCACTGCAACGAGAAAATAATTCGTTTCCACCTGCTGTAAATTCGTGTACGTGGTAGCCAGTAATCAGTAGATTCAGTGTCTAATTGCGAGTGCATTTCTCTGTAGCGTTGGCGAAGCATTTCATCCGAACGAACGAAACATTTCAATGAAATGGAACATAAACATCCACCTTGTTTTAAAACTCGAATAAAGACCCTCAAAGCACGGAGTTAACGATACATTCGTTTGAAACGCGAAAGAATATGTTCCACGCTATTTTCGCATATTTCTATCAAACGAAAAATAGGCGGACCTACTTCTAAAACCTTGGAATAAAAGAAACCACAGTAAAATAGAAAACGTATTGCAAGAGACATTTAAAGTTATGCTTTTATTTATGGAATACACTGTGCTAGGAGAAGACAATTATTTTCTACTCTGTAGCGCATTATATAAATAAAAGCATCGTTTCCTAAGTTATTTTATCTCTTACCTAAATTCGGAAATTTGTAATGCTCATCGGGTCGGTTCGCGGAAGAATGGACACCAGGCGTCCAGGATAAATCCGTAAACACAGGAACGACGGTGGCGGGCGCAGCTTTTAAACTCGTCCCCTTAAGAGGGGGAGGAGGGCAATTTTGCGAAAGTTACTTCGTCGCACGGGTCGGATATTGACTTCTCGGCGTGTAACTCCCCTTAAACGGTCACGGCAACATTAGCTGCGTTGACCACTTGCGCGCACGTGCGCCCTTTCCGCAGGATGTATGATGCGTTCGCCTAGGAAGGCTGGGATTTCCTCCTCGAAACCGGAAGCTTAAGAGCGGGGGCTCGCCAGGCGGAGTTTAGCTAATGCCTAATGACGGGTCGTTTCAAATATTTACCGCCCGATTCCGCGAACTCCAGCCACCGCCGTAAACGCGATTACGTCCGCCTGTGGGGTATACGATGGCCATCCCTGCCTAGGAGAAATCCCTGTAAGAGCCGCCATCGATCCGTGTGCCCCGTGAATTTTCTCAAATTACGCGATCGCCGGATCAGTGGGAATGTCCTGGCGACCAATCCGCCTCTAATCCGCCCGGGCCCTACAAAATTTATTCATACAACTGCGTTCACGTTTCAGCTGAGACTTTGCTGCGCGTTCGGGGTCTCGTTTAGGCAGATGTTGGATTTATTCTTACACGAATTTCGAGATATAAGGTGCTGGTGTGTTTGCTAGTCGATACTTTATTGTTCGGGAAGACTAACGAGCAGTTCTAGAATAAAAATTACGTAGATTCGGAACTGGACGCTCAAAAATCACGCGTGTACATCTACGAAAGAAAACGGACCATTACCACTGCGATTGCTGTAATAAAGAAATTACAATTTCATACGATGCGAGAACGTTTATTCTTCAGTTTCTCGTTCCGTTAAACTTTATAATAAACGAGGGTACCGACTCGAAAGTTTGAGAGGCACTGCACCAGCGGAAACGTTTAATGGATCTCCCGCGATTCGCGCGCGTGCAGTTTTGTGTCGTCGCGCGAAAGGAAAGGGGACCACGCGTCGAATCGTGAACGAGCCCCCTACCCCCTCGTTCAGTTTAGTCGGGCCGCGTCACGGATGACAACGCTCATTGTTGGCCCCCGGTTTTTGTCCTCCTCGATTCTAGTTGCCGTCGCGCGTTCTTTCTCATCCAACTAGGTGCGCGTTCGTCCTTCCTCCGAAAAGAATACAGGGGAACACCGGGCGAAGGGAGTCCGCCGACGGTGAGGGTGTTTCGTCGCGATGACGACACGGGCGGAGAGCGAACCCGTCGAGGGGTACTTCGCATTGTTTAGACACGAGTGGCTCTGTTCCAATGTCATAATCAGTAGTTTCTGCTTCTATTACATAATTGAAAAAGTTTCGCGTATTTGGGATATTTCGTTGTGAAATGTGTTTTTAAAAATCTGAAGTTTCAAAGGGGGTGGTAGTTAGACATCTCGTGGTTTGCAGTGAATGGGTTATTTTTTCTTTTTACATACATCCAAAAATAAAGCGCGGTAACTGACACACAACCATGCTGCATTGCACGTTTAAACACTGCGTCATTCCCATTGATGGGGTGATTCACCCCCTTGAAACGTTTATGGATATGAACAGTGCGCGCACTTCGTGTTCCGATACTTTACGACGTACGCGAGAATAAAGTAAATCGGTGGGGTTGCCTGACATTTCGATCATTTCTTCGAGAAGAAAAGGGAAAATACGTGCCGCGCAAAGGGAATCCGACGACGTGGAGGGTGCATCGTGGCAGGGATGACGGTACGAGCGTGAACCCGTCCCAGCGAGGGGTAGTCGTCGAGCGAAACGCGGCACGGTGCTTCGCATTGTTTCGGCTCGAGTGGCTTTACTCCGCTGTCATCATCATTTTCAATTAGCCCGTAATGACTGGGTGACGCGGTGTTCATTGAGCAGGCGTACCCTGCACGCCCTCGACTTATTAATTATTAAGCTGCTCGGCGTATTACGTTAATTAAAAATTCAAATAACGCCGAACAAAGTACTCGTCCCGTCCGCCCGTGACTCTCAATGGTTCTCCATTTGTGTCGTCTTCCCTTCGACTGCGTAACTTGGAAAACTTCATCCAATCCACCCTTTCCTCTACCCTCTCTCGCTCTCATCATTTCTCTCTTTTTTCCTTCCTCTCCGTCGACGCCCTACGCAGCGATCAGCCTTATCCCGTTTTCCCTTTTGTTGCTCCTTCCTACCTTCCACATTCTTCGTGACAAATGAAATCACGATTATTTATCATCCGGGACTATTATGTCTCTCTTAAGGCTCAGCTGCGCGTTGTCACGTCGTTCGGACGGTTGGCTCACCCCTCCTCGTACCGTGATCTGATTAAAAGAAGCGTTATCAATGTCGCGCGGATAGATTGCCGTCGGCCTGTATCGAGGACTTAATTGTCAATTTAACGTCTCGAGAACTTGATTTAGCGAAAGAAGATGGGCTCCTCGTTAAATGGCCACTCCCTTGGACCGAGAGATCGATTACCCAATGTTCACTGCAGTTCGATTTAAAATGTTCAATGAATTTTTCTTACGTTGACGCTATTACTTGGAAGTTGGTAGACATGATCCTAGCGTAGTTTTTAAGATCTCGTAGTATTTACTTAATCAAACCCACTGCGGTTAACCCTTTCAGATCTGAATTATTTTGTCTCGTACTAATGTAATTTAATTCGTAGAGTTAACTTGGGCTACAAGTAGTATGTAAAAAATAAAGGAAGAATCCTAAACGACAGTGTCGGTAATTTTTAAATTTTATAAAGAGATATGAAAAAAATCAAGGAGGAGAAGCCACCACTATTCGTATCGTCCCGTTTCGATAGGAGGAATTTCACGGAATCTTGATGATCCCGTTCTACTTTTTCCCCTTCTGTTGTCTCCCTCCCGACCGCTTCCGCTCTTTCTCCTCTTCTTCAGTGGCTGGGACGCGTTTGCCAACTTGAGCGGAATTAGCATAACCAAAGCAGCTTTGATCAATCGTAACGGCACCTCGTTGCGCGACTATGGCCATTAGTATGCACCACTGACCATGAGCTGGCACCGTGTAATTAGCATAATATAGCGATATCATAACGTGCGTACCGGGAAATGTGTTGGCTGCGGCAATCGTTGACTAGGTGGACATCAGGTCCTGGCGAGATACGGACGGTGCACCATCGTCCTGCCGTGCCCTCTTGGGATCCGGCTCCGACGTTCAAAGCGTATGCGAAGCGGTTTCACCGACTGCCATAATGAACTTTAACGTCGTAAACCGTCGGAGCCTCGAGCTGTTGCCGCAAATTTTGCAGATTGCTGGTTCCACCAGTGCTCGGGTACGTGACTTGTTATTTTAACGTAACTTGTCGATTTAGGTTCGTTAAAGTGACGAACGCTCCTGCGTCTACCTTTCGCGGAACATGTTACAGCGGGAGAAAATTGGGTGACTCGAGCCTTTTAAAAAAAGTTATTCAGGGTTTAGTAGTCGGTATCCTGCGTTTCGTGCAATTTTCTTTGCCAATTTTCTGCTTTTATGTAAAATTTTGTTGATTTCTGGCTTGTAAACACAAACTGGCATGAAAGATAATCTTACGCAAGAAACCTGTACAATTCCATTAAAAGAACCACGCGATCGCATCTTCCAAGTGCATCCTTACACTTACGAATAAAATGCAGTCACACGAAGTTCGACTTTCAAAACCATTCAACTTTTTCCTCTATTATTTCCATTTATCTGCCACTGTCAGTCATTCTTTCGCTGTACGGAGGGAGGGGGGAAGGGGGGCGGGGCTTATCCATTTATTGATTACGTTTCTGTTTGCTCGTATCACGATCGCTCATTCGTCGTTGGAAAATTACCGCGACGCGGAAAGTAACGAGAATGGACGAGCCTCGTTCGCTTCATGCGTTGATTGCAATAATCGGCCAGGAAACACAGCCAACGTCGCGGTTATTAAATTACAATTAAAATTAACGAATGAACGACCATGCGACAAACATAATGTTTCGCGGGACGCGTAAACTTTATTCACCCTAATTAACGTTTTCTCGTTAACTCGATATCTCTATTCCATACGTTTCGATAGCGGCAATAATACATGTTGATTCGATACACGATTTGTCAATACGAAAACGTACGAGGAAATTGGACGGACTGCAAATTGTCAAACGTGTTTCTTCAAATTTTTTGTGAATATCGATTGAATTATGTTATTTGAATTATTTTACATAAATTTCAGTCATCTAATTTTTATCCTATTTTATTTCTTCTGTTATTATTTTTGTCTATGTTACTGTTGTTATTGGGTCGTTCAGAAAGTTATTTATTGAATTATGTAAGTACCGTTTCTACGGTCATACCTAAACGAAAAGAGTGAAAAGAAATGCCCAGGTTCTGGTCTATAAAAGGTTAACTCGACCCTTCCAGAAGCTGCACCCCATTTTTGCAAACTCTGGGCCTGGAAAGTAATCTGCGCTTCCCAGATAGCCCCGACGCGCTATCAATTTACGGTGTTCGACACCCAGGCTGGGGATCGAGAACGGAATATAACATCGACGATGTCATTCCCGCTGTCGATTCATTGATTATCGATTTGGTATCGGTGGCCCGAACTACGCGGGAGGCTTTATGCGGGAGTCACGTCGACCGAACAAACACGGCGGTCGCGTTCGTTTGGTCGCGCACACACTGCCAAGCCACGGTTCGGTAGGACGGGAGGTTAAGATACGATATTTGCAGGGTTATTAGATAGCAGTTGCAATTCCCCCGCGCTCGCCTCGCAATATCGATCGTGCATTTACCTGATGAGCTACCCATGCGTTATGAACACCCGTAGGGATGGATAGTCGCTCGGGTTTCATATGTAAAGAGTGCCGATGATTACGACGGCTCATCGTGATTCTGCGTCCTTCCTTGTTCGCTCCACTGGCCATCGTCTGCCTATTTCCCGCTCTATCTCCTCGCGTAGCTGTTCATTCGACGTTGCTGGACTTTTAGTGTCACCGTTTGCCACGGAGGGAGGGAAACCAGTGGGCCAAGGGCTTGCAGTCGCCCGTCGTCGTATATTTCGAGCCAATGGAATGTTTGGTCAATTCGTGTGAGGGAACGAACCTTGTAACTTTGCTCTGGAAGGATTTGTTATGTGCTTTAAATGCTTGGTCTCCTGGCTTTGAGTTGAATCTACTATCGATCCAAGCAGCAAGGTTTTCAACTTCTTCTCTGAATTTTATAATGCTTTCCTGACTCTCAAAGTATGTTATTGCTAAATATCTGTTCGTGTACTTGTTGGCATTTTTAACTGGTCGATCTGTTTCTCAGGAAGTGGAAAATAGAGTGTGACCCAACGACCCGTGAAAGCGATCCTTGATGAGATAAAGCCTGTCCCTCTTCCACGCTTCGAAGGAACCCTCTCGTCCTGTCTCCTGCGCGAATAATCCGAATTCATCGAATCGCGACCGATATGAGTCGAGCTGGCTCGTTAATGCAAGCTGGCCAGAAGCGATCGAGCATTGCGTGTTCAGGTGTTGCCAATGATGTCCTAGCGAACTTCCCGCTGTCGCATATTTATTGCTTCCCGATATTGTGGCCGAAAGGGTTGTTTTGCTGAATTGCTAATCCAGATTTATGTGTAACTGACGTGTCCGTACGCTGAACAGGATCAGGGGATTGTAGTTCGGCGCAATAGGTGTTGGCATATTAATATCGCTGCGGAGGTCAGTGGGAAATTTGCTAAGTAATATAGCTTGACTTGGGCTAATCGACACAGTTTCCATTCGTGAAATTAAATTGCGCGAACGTCGTTAACCCTAACGGTAATTTTCTACGGCTTCACATTTCTGTAAACATTTGACAGCGTTTTTCATTATCTTAATTTAGAAATACAGGGATGGATAAAATAGATGTTCCCGTTTTAAAAGGTACATTTTTCGAATTTGTTTCAGTTAATTCGTACATGGAATGAATTTGGGTTAATCCGGTTTTGCTTCCACGGCTTCAATTATTGCACGCTTTCGAAAAGTGTTGAGAAACAGCTGAACCTCTGTACAATGAAAATGAAGCTAAAATCGAAAATCATGGTATCGAATCAGCCAAAGTTGCACACCAATTGTACACATCGAGGTATATTTAATCGAATAATTGGAAATGTTTTTCCGCGACGAAACGTTCACGATGAATTCGAGAATTTGATGAGAGATGGTACGGTAATAAATGGGTGAATAATTCGCCCACTGAAAGATCCTCGAGTTCTTCTTTGGATATTCGAAGCCTGCGTTAATAATTCCACGCAATTATACAGTACAGCTGGATATAAATTGGATTTATTCTTTAAGAATTAAAAATAACTTTCAGAGAGGAATTTCATTCCTCCGTTGCGTTTCGCGTGCAATGCGGTATTTCAAACAACAAACATATTAACTATCTCGGATTATGCAACTTTAATTACGAATTAAAAGTATGCGCGATGACGTGGATTCTAAATGAAACAGCATTCCTAATTAATAGCATTCGCTGCACGACTTGAAAAGGTCAGGCGAAAGTAGTATTAACTGGTAAGTGGTCAGCCGGCAGTGCTCGAGCGAATGACGTTCACAGCGGTAGATTTATAAACTTTCTGAAAGACAAATCTCTATAGTTTATATTGAAACGGACAACTCCTGCGTCCCAAATACACAGTAATGGGTTTAAACAGGAGAAAAATATGTCGTCAACATTTATGATCGAAATAAATCTTATCGAAGCATTCGATGGTTACAGTTTTATCGAATATATTATTCGTTAACGCGAGACTACGTTCCATCTAAAAAATATCGAAAACGAACCAACTTAACTTAATCCACGTTAAAATAGTTCCCTGTCGCATTACCGAACTAGTGCATACCAAGATGACTACTTGGGCGAAACGTAGTTTACAGATATGATTCGCACGAGTGTTCCATATATTCGTCGCCACGCGAGCCGTCACGTAACGCCCCCTCGCGCGGAGGAATTTACAATGCCGTCGTGGAGACGGTTTCCGCGAGTAAATTCCAATGCAAACCGCGCAGATAAGCCGTCTTAGAAAGCGGATTGTGTTCGTCGCTTTGGAAATCTGATAATACGAGAGATCCCAGGGACCATTATGAATCGAACTGCAGTCAAATGCCAATCAAACTTCATTGTAAATCCGTAGCCGCGGAATGCGGCCTAATATCGCCCACTTCCGCCGTATCGTTCAAAGGTAGCGGTATATGTATTGTCCCTGGAATTCCCTCGGGGCGACCGTGACGAGCGCAGTCGTACCAGATCCACGACGAGTCTCCGGTTTCTCTTTTTTAGCAGTCTCGTTCCAGACCTTATCGCGGTTCCCTGTCGGAGGAAAACGTCTACGAGTGGCTCGCGATCGCGCCGAATTCACGGGAAAATTCGAAATCGAGCCCGGGCCTCGAAGCGACAATAGTTCATCGTCGACTCCGTAAGTGGGTTATTATAGGAAGCTGTCTGTGCCGCCTCCGACACGGAAATTGCTTATGCATTAAGCAAATACCAGACAGATATTCTGCGGTGGGACGAGCCGATCAGATCGTACGTGTGCTTCGTAAATAACCACGGAATTCGATTGACGATTATGACGCGATCCCGTTCCTTCTACCCTTGACTTTTTGTCGAAGGCTTCTGGGTGAATGTAGAGGAGTATCGTGGAACACGTTTTCCGATCTGGTCATTTTTGTGCTAGAGGATTTTTCAACGAGAGCTGTAGAATTCTCTTGATCGAACACAGAGGGTGTGGAGTCCATCCGATTTCTTTTAGTTTCAATTATTCACTTCCATATATTTTTTTTTTTTTTGTGGGGGCATGTGGACATGTGTATTCAGGTTGAAATAGGTGAAATGAAAACACACGTGATTATAATTAAACGTGAGAGATAGTGTCGATTCAATTTTCTCTGTCGCATGAATATCATTATCGATGCACGAAACAATTCGTCGTCTTACCTTGAGTGAAGCATATATTTCGCATAACCGTTCCTCGTGGAGCATCGCCCATGCTTCTCACGAAAGTGATGCTCTCACCGAAGAGAGCACGGCTTTCCAAAAAAGATAGGAACGAGCAATAAAGTTTTGATGAACTTCGCGCGGCAAGTGCGTCGCTTTATCATCGAAACGGGTAACCCACGGTTTTATCGTTCCCGTTACAATGCACAAAATCCTCGTACGTGCACCGTGCGCGTATAAAAATCGCGTAAAAGGCGCCGTAAAAGCTTGCAAGGGAACACATGCAAGGCTTCACGCGCTCGCGCGTTTCACGAAGAAGTCTCACGACGGGTCATTTGCATCGAAAAGTGCGCTGGAGTTACTTCGAGACTTCGATCACGTTTAGTTGAGATAATGTATTACTTTAAGTAATAATGAAAGGAATCGTAGGTTACTTGGGCAAAATATTTATTTCTTGTTTCAGTAAAAAATTGCAACTTCATTTTTAATACACATTTCGCAGCAGTAGGATTTTAGCAACTGGTTCCCTCGGTGAGCTAGGTGCGTGTCGTATAATTCATATGATTAGCTTGATGCGTGGTAGCAAAGATGATAAGCATGGGCTCGTAAATCATACTGGTACGGCTTAGAAATCACGATAACCTTTAGAAAATTATCGATTTTATCTCTACCGTAATTGCGGTATGTACGCAAAATAAATGTAAAGTGTTCTACAATGAACTTACTTTTATAACGTATACAGAAGCAGAATAAAAGAAACCGAGCAAACCTGCATCTCTATTTTCAGCGAAGATTCAAATATTGCAACTGTCGCACAAGGAAAACAAATTATTTACGTCGCGAATAGATAGCATCGATATTATCGAGAAAAGAGCCGTAACTGTCCCAATTTCCAGCATCGCTGTGCACGCGTATTTGACTATTCAAATTTATTCAGTTGCGTGCAATTTAACACGCTAGGCAACATGACAGTTAAACTGTAGCTTTAGAGATGGTTATCTTTTATAGATATTAGGTATTGCTGACATAACATGCAATTGACGGGCAACGTAAGTCGGTAATGTCCCCATTTCATCGAGTACAAACATGGAAATCAGCATAACGGCATCATTAACTGCTATTTTCAACGGACAGATTCCCGTTGATGTTCGTTAACGTCGGTATATACGATGGCATTTCAACATGTGTATCAGTATTATACGTAACATTACTGTAGGAATACCATATTATTTTCTGGTCAATATATTGTCCGTATTCTGCTGACATTTAACGCGTAACGAAATGTCAATGTTATCGCAAAGTACAGACCTATCGGCATTTGCTCTATTTCTAGGCAGAAATATGTAAATCCATTCAAATTCTCCGACACATACAACTTTCTTTTCCCGGGTAATAATCAAATACTCGGCTAGAATTTTCAAAATTTTCGTCTCAATTTTTACTCCTCCACCTTCGACTCGCGTTTTCCCACGCACAATTCACTCAGACCAGATCGCTCCGGCAGCCACAAGGCCGAGGATCGTTCTCTCGTCGTCCGTGGGAGGCTGAAAAATTCGCGTGCCACCCTCGAGAAATTATCGCGACGGTGCACGCGGGCCGTGAAACGCCATGGAAACGAATACGACGTACGCCATTAACGGTTATCGAAACGGCCGTCGAAAAAATTCCATATCCAGCACGGAGTAGGCTCCAGCGGCGCAGCAAGCGGCTTTATGAACGAGATTTTATTTCCCGATGAAACACCGCCAATACGGCTCGGGCATAGAGAGGCGAACCGATTTATTCCTAGGATTTCTAGCCGACCGATTCGTCCGCTGCTTTGTGCGGGAATTAGAGTCCACTTCTGTGCTCGCTCGCCGCTCGATTAAACGGTTTACCTCCCCTGTCCACCCTGCGCCGCCTTCTCTTTTGTGTCGAGTTCGGAGAACAAATTTTTGATGACGTGAATTTACCTTGACAGAGCCCGCTCTGCTCCCGAAACCGAAGAACCGATTTGGATTACGGAGATGAGGCTCTGGAAATACACACGGACCGCCTCGGAAGCGAACTGGAATCGAAGTTACTCTTTTTCATAAAATTCTGATAACTTCTGGTATTAATTACTGAAAATATGTCTTGTAGAGCGGATTTAAATTTGATAGATTTTCGAGACGTCTTTTTCTAGGTGGGTTAGATTGAGGCAATTGGGTGCTCGTGAACGAGGTCAGTGTCATTATTAGGAAGCATTCGATACCACGGATTAACATGGTCCATTTGTCGCGAGTTCGTCTTTTAAATCTTCACCTAGACTAGAATTTCCGCCATTTCTGTCACGATCCCCGGTGCACATCGATCGTCGAATTAATAAATGCTCGTGGTCGATTCGAGATTCCTCGACCGTTTCAAGGAAAAGCCGCGACGTCCGTGAACCTTCCGCGCGAGCTGAAGGCCTTTAATTGGCCGGCGGGTATGGCGAGCACGTGGCAATTTAAACTTCATGACCTTAACTGCTCGCCAACCCGTCGGTGTGTGGAAGGTCGTAAAAGAACGGGGATACGAAAGGAGGAAGGAGGAAGAAGCGGACCCGACAGCTCGAAGAAAGCAGATTAACAAGAGCAGGAAGAGGAAGCAGAAACAGAAGCAGAAGGTGGCGGCGCAAGGATCGCGGGGCAGGGAGAAGTGAATAAATTCGAGTCGCTCAGAGCCAGTCACGCACGTCTCGCGTGTTAATCATCTTGACTTATGTGCGGCAGCGCCGGTATCGCTCGGAACAAGCGATGGTGATAAACGTTCGATGTCCTGACAGAGCACCCTCAGCCCAAAATGCTTCACATAAAGTTTTCAAATTTGACATGTTCGTTTCTACATACATATACAAAATTATGTTGAATTTCTATCCCGGTGAATTCGTGTCGAAACTACTAGTATCTAGATCCTGCCAGCACAGGGTGAAAGTCGGGAACACTAACAGTCGAGAAATTGCTGGGAAGTGCGCGAACGGTCTCGTCTGACTAGCTCTGTCTCAGCGTTTCGTTCCAGTCCCTCCATCTTTGCTCCTTCTTCGACTCCGTTCCCGCCTCCAGCCGTTTTCGCACGACCCTCTGCAACTTTCTCGGCGGCCAGTGATTTAGGCCTTGTAAATCTTCCTGCGGCCGCGCGTACAATCAGCCACGGAAGGACCACGTTCGATACGAGGATAATTGCCTCCTCCGTTGGCCTACCGGTATCCTTGAAAGCTTCGCCCTCCCTCGCCACCCTCGGCGCTGCCTCGGATCGACGATTAATCTACTGCGAGGAGCGTTCCGCCGCGAAGATCGTTTAGACGAGATGACGTCGAGAAATAGACGAATCGCCGGCCAGGAAATCTAAATCGGGCTGAAAGTTCGAAAGCTTAAAATATTGCCGTACTTCCGAACTGGATCGCGCGGCTGAACCCCTCCCTCCCTCCCCCCCACCCCCCGCCCCCCTCCCGCGGTCCCGCCAATTTTGATTTGTGATATTTCATAGAAGTCGGCTATACGGCTCGAACGTTTGTTCGTATCAGTGAATTTATTCCGACGTAAACTAACTGGAGGAAATCGTATCGCCACGAAACGGATTTCTGAAGCGGCGAACGTGTTTAACGAGACCGTTCGTTGCGGAGGAAATTATTCCTGGAGCGACCGCCGCACGCTTACCGCAGTAACTTCGAACGGATTCTAGTAGAACTGTTTGCGGAGAATAATAAATATATATATATATATATATATATATATATATATATATATATATATATATATATGTAGGTTCTCTTGTTTTAAATTTATTCAAATGGGAATGCGAAGCTACGGTTTGGAGTCGTTGGTATTTCTTCGGAATAAATGGTTCGATGGTTGGAATTCTTCTAAAGAAATGGGATAGTAATTTGCGAGAAATTAATTTATACTTCGAATGTTCAACGCAATCGCAGCCTAAGAAATGAAACGTTGAAAGGATCCGCGTCGCGTTTCCCTTGAGCGTGTTTCCCGTCGAGTGGGCAGGGTGCGTGGAAAAATTTGCTAAAAAACGAGGAAGCGCGCGCGTACACACGGCGAAAGAGCAGGAAAATTGGTTGGCAACAACGAATCCATTTTCCAAACCGTTGAAAATGGGTATACGCCTCTGGAAGCGAAACTGCTGCAGTATGGCCGATGAACTTTAACGCTCGGCCGGGCAACAATAACGGCGCTTTTATCGGGCAATTTTTAGCGAACGGCTCGGGGACCGAGCGGTATTCTCCGCCAACTGCTGGCAAACCATTAAAACATTAGCGCGAGTTAATACTTTATAATCATCGACGTCACGGAAAATTCGCGGGATCGTGGACGTGTTCTGTGCACGACGAGTATCGGCATCGAGAAAGATCGGGAGGTGTGAATTTTATCGCGAGGGGGGGGGGGGGGGACGAAACTGTGGCCGCCAGAGTACCACGGGCTATAAATTTTAAGATACACGTTATCCGGGAATATTTATAGACGGTATCGGGAAGATAGCGTTACAGGAGTTTAAAAATATACAGAATGTTTACGATATCGTTTCCCAGCACTATCTTTAAATGGGGGAAATGAACAGGATAAAACGAAACCAAGGAGAAAATGTAGATTCGTTTATTGGTTGGGATAAAAAGTTGAATTACAATAGTACAAAGGATTTTTTCAGGATTTTTGTCTAGTTTTTTACATAAATAATTTTGTACCGATGATATGTAGAAATGAATAATTTTATTGTTAATAGTATTCGGTAAAAGGACTTTCGCGCACATAATACCGCAGACAAACAGTAAACAGATTATGAAAACTTCGAGACACGGGGCCATCAAAGTTTCGACCGAAAAACACTCGCGACAATTCCCGAGAACGTAAAGGAGAAGTTATTCCGGAAACCATGCAGAAGTTTTCGGTTGAGAAATGCATTAAGTGCTTTGTAAAAATGGAGTCTTCGTACTAGACTGATAAACCTTATTTCCCATTTTACTCTTTAAAAGGAAAGTTTGTCTTTGACGTATCCCTCGCTTCTTGATTCGCCACCGTAAAAGTAAAACGCTTCCCATCTCTCCCTCCCTCCCTCCCTCCCTCCCGCGTCCAACAAAAAATCACTTTCTTACGCAAATAGACCCGACGATGCTTCCCCGCGAGCGGGAGACCTTTGGAAGAGTTAAAAATATTTATTGAAATCGGGAAAGAGACGCGACGCGGAGTTTAATCTTCGCAACGGGCGCAAGTATATTTCCGTGTAGCCGCGCTATTTACTTGAAAACATTCACGTCGACGGTAAACAGTTTTAGGAAATCCGTTCCTTTGGAATTTGAAACTTAGACAAAGAATTCCATCTCCCGTACCGGTTCACCCCTCGTCGTTGACCCAGAGCGAAAACACGCACACTAGTCCACCGCGTTCAGCTGATGAATGCCCGTGGAATATTTGTTCAGAATAATGATATAGTCTCACGCTTGCGCTTATCTTCTTTCGTACTCTATTATGTTTCGTAATCGAACACAGACTTGCACGTTTCTTTTCAATTAATAACAAACGAAGACTTGACTTGAAATCTTAAGTTTTGGTTCCTCCTCTAATTGCAATTTGTCTAAAATAATAGAAACCCTACCAGTGACGATGTCACTTATTCAAGTCACGAATGCACTCTTTTAATAAGCGAAAATAATTTTTTATCCTTTCAAATATATTCAAGTACAGACGATAGATTCCATCGTGGCAAAGATTTATCACCCGACCAAGGGAAATTTATTACACACCCCTCCCCATCTCCCGTCTCTGACAAGAAACGAGAATATACCCCGTCGCAAGAAAGGAAATTACGGGAGATCGTGTCCGTCAAAAAAGCTGTCCCATTTTTGTTTCACCATTCGTATTAATTACTATGCGGATACTGGCGATCTTTCGCGCGACGAATTAATTTTAAATTCAAAGCAACGAGTTCGCTTCGGTTCGAAAGCGGAGACGAGAAAAAGTCCACGGCTCGTCACCGACAGGAGCTTTCCGTCAGGGAACGTCTTGGAAAAAGCGGGAAAAGAGGAACGAGCGACGGCGTAAGAGAAGATAAGACCATCAAGCTCGCAGGGAGGACGGATGGGAGACAAAAGCCATTCTTCTCCCGCGATGGAAAATTATTTGTTTCCGACACTCGCCGATAGAAACTTTCTTGACCGAGCTTCTCGCCTTCCATTCGCGCATTTTGCTCGCCGCGAAAGATTTTGCCGTGCGTTCAAAGGCGGGCGAAAGGAAAAACGGAAATAAGAGGGTGGAGAAAAGGGTTGGATGAGAACGACGACAAGATGGGAGACGAGATCTCCGTGGCGATACGTGGGAGACATCTCTATATTCTTAAAACCGTTTCTGGTAACAATTCCCAATAGCTGAACGTCGAATTACTAGTTTTATATATTGATAGGATTAGGGTAGAGTAACTCCTTTTTGGTATTAATAGTAGAACTGGTAAATTTATTTGATACGCTTATCAACAAAATATATATTATAGCTCTGCTACGACGTTTATAGTTTCGTTATCTATTATCACAAGCTAAATAGCGATTAATCTGCGGTCACTTGCTACTCTACTGTTTATCCATGGGCATCAGCGTGCCCAGAGAGCGAGCTTTTTGCTATTCGGTCGCGCACTTTGCTCGTCGCGGACGATTTTGCTGCGCGTCCGTCGCCACGGAAACCGCTGGCTCGCGCGCGTTCAAAGGCTGGCGAAAAGAAAAAAAACGAAAATAAGAGCAAGAGAATGAGGAAAGTGCGGGCGTGGGAGAACGGGGACAAGATGGGAGACAAGATCGCCGAGACGATACGCGGGAGATGTAAGGAACAACTTCGCGGCAAGTGACGAGAAGCCGACTTTTAACCGTCAGCGGTGCGACGGGCGGAAGTGGATGAAGCCCGAAGGAAAAAGGAGGCGACGGACCGAGGGGCTGGGGGGGCAGAGCCGCGATGGTGAAAGAAAGCTGGAGGAGAAGAGGAC